>NC_137794.1:98669574-98889574 GCF_963383645.1 Muscardinus avellanarius
AGTAAGTGTGGAATTGGAGGAGCAGTACATAGAACTTCAGAGGAATAAGATAATTTTAGGAGAATAATCTGATCCATTAGGGTTATTTTGAGTTAGGAAACTGAAGCTATGGGAGGTTAAGACCCTTGTCCAATTTCCATGATTCCTGGGAAAGAAACTGTTGATAGGCTATGTCAGAACTGCATATTGATCCCATCAGTTTGAGTGTCTGCTCCAAAATTCTTCCTACTATACCACTTTGCTGTATGAGCATTCTAAATGACAGCAGATACATTTGTCCATCTTCCTCCCAACCAGGATGAGCTGTTTTCAGAAGGTGTACTGCCTATTCCTACCTCCACAGAGACCCCGCATGCTGCTACGCTCAGGTGGCAATTTATACTTCTCATTGTGCTTTTGCAATAAGAACAAGATTACTGTTTGCAATCAAGGTAGCTATTTTCCCACTCTATTGTGGAGCAGTTAGTCAGGTATTCTATGGAAGGTAAATAAACACAGTCAACCTCCATTATTTGATTCCATTTAGTATATTTGGAAAGGTAATGGCTTAATGACACTGTGGTGGTCTATAATAGTTAATGCACCACAGAAAATGAATCATGAAATCCCCTTCTCGCTAATAACTTTGAGACTAATGTTATGAAAAGGTACTAAACCACGGGGAATGAAAGTGTTTTTACCTTCCCACCAAGTGGAAACATTATTAGTTTTCAATTTCTATTCATAAGCAATGAAAGGATAGGATCTCGGGGGAGGTAGGGAATCCTTTAATATGTTTTCTTTGTTAGATGATGGATCCTTGAAACATTATCTGAGACAGTTGCTATGGCAATAAAAGTGGTCCTGTAAGGGCCACATGAGTTTTCAACTCTGTGTCACATGCTCCCGAATGGTAGTTCCTTAGGCTGGAGGAAACAGTAGTGAGATTGAGGGAATAGCTAGAGAGAGTCCTCACTCCAGTCATCTCCACCTTGTGGCACAGAGCAGTGGACTGGCAGGATAGGGACACTCATGTCCTTCCTTCAGATTGGCACAAGGGCAGAAGATGTTTGCCTTTGTTTTGGAAACAAGTATGAGCTATTATCTTGCCAATGTTTCTTGCGAATGTGTCTCTAGTCTCCTTGATTTCCGTATGACCGATATTAACAGGGCGAGCTTTTTTGTCATTGTTTGTTATCCATACATGAGTGCAAACACTTCTGGTCAGAGATGCAGCTGTTTGCCTGTGGGACAGTGTCAGGGAGAAGCCTCAACACAGGCTTAGCAAGGCTGCTGGTGCAGAGCAGAATCCCCTGACTTCTGCCACCAGAAGGAGCCTCCTCTGGAGATTTCTGTATCTGCAACACAAGACCATTGAGTGTAACAGAAAAAACAGGACTGACATTTGTTTCCAAGTGATACCATGATCTTTCCTCACCTATAAACCAGTGAAATTAATGAATATTTGGCAGAATAATGGAAGATCTTATTTAGTATTATCTATAGTTAATACACAAAAATGGTAGCTATGACAATTATTGTAGATATTTGCAATTAAGATTAGATAAGCGTAAATTGAGCTAATATACTCTTATTTGTAAATATATATACATGTATGCATATATATTTATGTCTATATATACATAAATATTACCCATTATAACATCAGTAGATAGATACAGATAGAGGGCATCGGGCTCCAGAGGGCAGATAGTGGTTTCCCTAATTTGCCTTATTTATGTCTGTACTCCAGAAAATTTGTTATTGCCACTCTGTTTTTTCCTGAAAAGTGACCCAGTTTAGATAAGTTTTAGGATCATCCTATATAGGGATTAAAAAAAAACCCACTGACTTCATGGAAATTCAAGAAGACTTATAATCTCAGTGCTGATGAATGAAGAATCCACCAGTCAGCCACTGGATTAAGACATTTGTACTGGGACAGCAATATTACTTATGTCTATCATATGAATCTTAAATAGTAGTTATCAAAACAAGAACACTAAGTCCCATGACTGTAAGGCTTATCTCTAACTGAGAATTTTCCATTTAGTAAAGAATGCTGTATTATTTTCTATAATTTGATCCTGGTATTAATTTTAGCTCTTTCAACTGCATGTGGATGATTTTAGTATTTAATGGGTCCCTTTAAGTGACTGTTGCATTGAAGGTTCTTTGGGGCTGTTCTGTCTCTGTTTCCTGAATTTTATCTAATAATTTTAATATCTAGCTAAAGAGTAGGGGGACGGAGAATAGTCTATAAAGGCTTATTTAAAACTCATCAGACAGATGACACTTATTTACCTCTTTTATATCCTAGTAAGATTATGAATGAAGGGAAATAATCAGCAAGAGCCAGTGGTTTGGGGTGATGGACATAAGTTACCCTATTTCAATGATGTAATCTTTACAAGGGAGAGCTTTACTCTTTATCTTACATAACTTTCTATGCTTATTCTGTGTGGTTTAATTTTTAAATGCCCTTTCTGTCTCTCATATACTTAATTTTCCTTGGAAAATTTCTTTCAATCTGAAAAATGTTTTACTTTAGCAAAATCATACTTTTATCAAAATCATATCAAGCAAAGTTGAAAGATGGTTTCTAACTGAATCATTTTTTTCCTTCAACCTGACCTGAGCATTTGTATCTTATTGTTAAGCTAGATATACATGTATCATCCTCATTTTCAACTATATCTAAATAGATCAGGCTTCAAATAGAACTTTTTAGAAGTTTCTATTTTCATCCCAAGCACAACATCAAAGGAAAACTTTTTACCATTCCTTCTAAAGACTCTGATAGTTTTTAGTCCAAGAACCCTAGTGTCCAGTGAACTATTTAGGCTGGAACAAAGAGGGCAGCTGGCACAGAGTGCAAGGAACCACGTGTTGTCCTCAATTCCACAAGCAGTTGTACCTGCCAACTGTCCAAACCTCTGATAACTCATGTACACAAAACATCGAACTGTTACTAAGTAGAACATTTCTGTTTTATGCCAGCAGTGTGCTCCGAATCTACTTTGTTTCTCAACCTTTTTACCTTTATTTAATCAAACCCAAATGGTCTCCAAATTTCTCACCCATTTGCTAGTCTGAAAGTTTACACTTCCAATGAGGATCTTAGATCTGATGCAGTACCTTTCCTGTGAGATTGCTTGGCAGTTGGGGAATTATAACTGATGATCATAGGGCTTTTGAAATACATAGATAAAAGCTAAATGCTAAGGTTGGTCTGTAGACTGATTCCTTTATCAAGCAATATTAAATTTCAGTTTTCAATAGCAAATCTGATTTAAATATTTCTATACTGTCAACCATGTATGAGAAGAGATTCATACTATACAGTTCTTCTTTCTGTATGAATTTGTGGCTCCACAAATAATAAAACCAATAAAAATACCAAAAATATCAGGGCTTAGCTAGTATACAAACTGAATTATCATAAATTGTAGATTTTCCTGGAGGATAAAAAATGATTTTCCAGTATCATGAGACAGGAAGACTTTTAATATAAATTTCTGTGAACCAAAAGGGAATAAGACTTATTCTTACTGCTCCTTAAGAATTTTATTATAATATATGAAAATTATTTATTTTTGCCTCTATAGAATTTGTTCTAGATCTCCTAAAACCATTATTGGGCAGAGAAATTAAAATTGAATGAACTATTTCCAGACAGAGTAGACTAAAGATACTGACAAGTAGAAAGTGTGTGCATCTGGGCTTGGCTTTTGCCAATGTCATTTCTCTTTCTCTTTTCTGAGAGCTCTGAAAGCATTTGACATACACACAGGCCTCGTTTTAGGATTGTGACTTTGGTAGTGATCTCTTTTTATTGTTGCAGGCAATGAAAGCTTAGAAGAAAATTACGTCCAGGACAGCAAGATGGGGTTTGTCATTAACGCCATCTATGCCATGGCGCATGGGCTGCAGAACATGCACCACGCCCTGTGTCCAGGCCACGTGGGCCTCTGTGATGCCATGAAGCCCATCGATGGCAGGAAGCTCCTGGACTTCCTCATCAAGTCCTCGTTCATTGGCGTGTCTGGAGAGGAAGTGTGGTTTGATGAGAAAGGGGATGCTCCTGGAAGGTAAAGCATTTTTCTCTATACTGCAGCTGAATAACCTTGTAGTTTTCTGGTTGCCTAGGGTCCCATTGGTTCTGTGGTCTCTTGGTGTCATGAAGATAAATTTAATGAGGTAGCTAAAACGACATGGCTCCTATCAGATGAAAATTATCAAAAGCCATACCACTTTTTGAAATATTTCTCAGTAAACCCCTAAAATCCAGCATTCTGGCATGCCTCCCTTCTACCCAACTATCACCTGGCATTTCCTTTAGAAAGCCTGGCACCTCCTTCAAGACTAAGAAACTAAAGATATACATGGTGCATAACATGCAGAACCATCCCAGGCCAGCATCTTTCTGATTGATTGGTAACAATGATATTGTGATTATGAAATATTATGAATACTGTGGGTAGTAAGTTTAAAGAACTTAATACCTAAAGAGAAACAAAGCCTATACATGCATCTCTTTTTCTCAGTTAACTTATGTTTCTGCTAACATTTCTCTTGCAACAAAAAAGGATTTTTTTCTAGGATTTAGTTCAATATATTAATATATAATCTATCTCTTTATATATGTGTATTAACCCCCAAGTTATTTTACATACAATATGTTCTGCAACTGCTTTTGTTGTGTGTGTGTGTGTGTGTGTGTGTGTGTGTGTGTCACTGGGGATTGATCCCAGGGGAATTTCTACCTCTGAACTATACCTTAGCCCTATTTTTATCATTTTTGTTTTGAAACAGAGTCTTACTAAGTTGCAGACGACCTCACTAACTTGATGAGGCTGGCTCCCAACCTGTGATCTTCCTTTCTCTGCCTCTCAAGTACTGGGATTATAGCCATGTGTCACCATGCCCAACAACACTTGTTTTGATCAGAATTAGCTTGGACATAACTGACAGAGAATGATGTCAGTATCAACAGTAGTTGAGTTCATTCATAATTTTTTTTTCTAGGAAAAGGGTAATCAGAAGAACAGGAAAATAATTAAAACCTACTCTAGGAAGGGAAAAGGCCCTCAGCCTGTCTGCTGTGCAGTACTCTCATAGTCTTACAGAACCTGTTTTTTTTAAGTCTGTGGTTTTGCAGGGTGAGAGCTTCCTAAGGAGCATATGTTGTGTTAAAGTGGAGAATAAAATCTCTTAATTCCTCCTGCTGTAGTGCATCATTATTCTTCTATTATAGATAATAAAATTGAGTGTCAGAGGAACTAAACACCTCTCCTAAGATGAGAGAGAGCATGTGGTAGAGGCCATGCACCCTGGCTCAGAGGCTGGTAATGCCTCATTTTGCTGCTTCTTAGTTAATCCCCCAATTAGGCAAAATTTATAGCAACTTTCTTAACATCATTGTAGAAACACTGGAAGAGACTGTGTGACCTCAAATAATTTTTCTCATATCTCTTCTTTTCATTCAAGCTTCAAGTTCTACATTTGGAAAAACTCTTGTAGGGGCCAAGTGGAATCTCTTTGTTAAAATACAACAGATCTAGAAAAGAAAAATAATATGTCATTTTCCACAATTAAAATGATGAGTTTATAGGATACCATCCAAGCTGCCTATTAAGTGGGAGAAGATTTTGAATATGAGGATAGATTGTTTAGAGCCTGGGCCCTGGAGAAGCTTCAAGTTGCTGAGAACTTTAAGAAATGGTACCAGGAGGAACAATGGGTCTGACATTTAGAGGGGACCACCCAGCCCTCTAAAACTACCATGGAAACCCCGCTTTCCAAAGGAAATGAGGCTTAGTTTAAGGTCATAATTCTTAAAGGAAACATACAATGTGCCTAGCACAGGGATAGGTGCATCATTAACACCCCATAAATACAAATGTTCTCCTTTTTCTATTTGTAAGTTAACTAAAGCATTGTATATAATTTTAGCTCGTTTCTTTTTCATTGCTAATGTCATATCTAAATTAGAAGCTTTTTCCAGAGTCCTTTTTCAGGGATCATTTCCTCCTGCTTGAAACTGGTCAGCTTTTCTTGTGTTCAATTCCTGTTTCAAACGCCTTCCGTTGCTTCCGGCTCCGGCTGCACCATCACGCCTGCTTTGGGGCCCTCTTGCACTCACTCTAGTTAATCATCACACAGCATACACTGAATGCATTGAGAGGATGCTGTGAAGATGTAGTTGACGGCAGGAGGGTATTCCTCATGAAGGCCACCATGCCAGGAAGGAATCCAGTGGTCAAGAGGAAAGAGCAGGATTCATTAGCACACAACACACAGGACAGGGAGGCTTCTTTTTAATGCATCAGCATTTTTCCTTTGGTATCCTTTAGGATATCTTCCCACCATCACCACCACCCAGCACTTGGGACTTTTTGTAAAATAAATAAATAAATAATAGATAAATAAATACATAAATAAATCTGTTTCATAACAAACTTCTGTGCATGTTTTATTATCTAAATGCAAATGAAGTGTGAACTGATTTCCTTCATGAAAGAGTAATGGAGGAAGTTGAAATAGAAGTCATAGGAAACTGATTCATAGGGGGGAAAAAAAGTACTAAAGCTACCACTGCAGCATAAGTTTCTTTAGTGTGTAAGAAAGTGTCATGTCATAATACAGAGTAAAACACAAAAGTTAATGGAAACAAAAGGAGAAACTACTCATATGGAGCACTTACATCCCATGGCCACAAGGAGCTTAAAATGCAAAGATATTAGTGTGAACTCCCAGTTAATACCCACTTGAATATTTATCACTCAGTCCTATTCAGAAGAAAGTACTGTTGCAGCTCAGCAACAAGAGGAACAATAACTATAATAATAATAATAATAATAATAACAACAACAACAACAATAATAATAGTTATAATAATAACACTAATGCCTGAAAGCCAGAACAGCAAAAACAGATAAATAACAAGCTCCAGGTGTATCATTCTTTCCTTTTACTTTTTGGTGAGTTGTGCTCACTCGGTGAGGAAAATCTTCCTTTACTCTTCCCAAGTCCCTTTTCTTTTAGGAGACAGCTATTATAGGAACTTTTGGACTCTGAATTTGGAGACACCATGAACTACCACGTGGATAGTAGGAGGCATTTGCCAATTAAGAATGGGCAGAAGAGCCAATGCCCTGATATGTTTTGTCTAGAGACAGAACTAGGCCAGATACAATCAATAAGTTTCAGAAGCCAGCTTAGCCTGATGAATAGTACCCTACCTGAGTAATGGCTGAGGCAGACTGAATCTGAGTCAGGTGTGGGGAGAGAGAATTCCAGGATGAATTACGCAGGATATGAAGATGAAAACGTGTTGACTATTGTTATCTATTTCCTTAGGTCAGGCACAAAGAGCAAGGGGTCATAACTCACATTCTAGCCCCAGAGCACAAGAACTGCATAGATACTGCAGAAAAGACTCACACTGGAGAGCCAATAAGGGGAGCCAGGCATAGCGTTTTGGCAAGTGGCACTAGAGGTAGGGTTTGCTTGGAGTGAAGAGCAACATGTAAAGAAGGCACAGAAATACCAGACATTTTTTCAATAACTGAGATACAACGCTATGCATAGATACTGTCTCCAGGGTTTTTTTTATTTTTTTGGTAATGAAAATATGCGGAATATTTTAGAGTCTTCATAGAAATACAAAAGTGAATAAGTTGAGGACATTGTCTGACATAGTATCTCAGGCCTTTTGGGCAGCTATAACAAAATACCACAGTCCTTGTGGGTTATAAATGACAAATTTGTTGCTTGCATTTCTGGAGTCCAGAAAGTCCAAGATCAAAGCACCAGCCGATTTAGTGCCCAGTGAGTTTCTGCTTTCTGATTCATGGAGAGTACCTTCTAACTGTCCTTTTGTGGAAGGGACAAGAGAGTTTTTTTGTTTTGTTTTGTTTTGTTCAAGCTGCTCTTATAAGGGCATGACTCTCATCACAGGGCTCTACCCTCATTCCTTAATCACTACTCCAAGGCCCCTTCTCCTAACACCATCACTTTTGGGGGTGAGATTTTCTACATATAAATTTTGAGAAGATGTGTGTGTGTCTCAATTATAAAAAAGTTTCTTATATGCCATGTGTTCATACATCCCGACAAGAATTCCAAGAAGCTTAAAGAGTGTAATGACATTCTAAGAAGTATAATCTACTGTTAAAATGTCGGGAAAGACTCCAGCTCCCATATGCCAATGTCAAGTCCTCTGTTATTTCCATTATGTTGGAAGAGAATGTCCCCACCACCTACCCAAGAAAAAATGAGATCTGGCCCCCAGAATACACTGGCTGCAGTGAAGCATTCTGTTAAAAAAAAGTTATATAGTGACACCACCATTATGACAGTGAAGAGTTCCAAATGTGGACGTTGCCATTGTGTGCCATTTTGGTATTTGAAGTTACTGAAATAACTGACACCAATTATTTGGTTTCAAAACTATTTGTCCTCATCAGGGAAGAGAGCAGTTTAAATGTCAGTGTATAAGATGTCAAATCCCCATTACCTTTACTAATTAAACATGCCTCCCTAAGAGTTCTTGCTCTATTAACACCTAAAAGAACCTTTTCAGACGTTATAAAACTTTCCTCTTTTAGTACAGTGTAATAAAAATGGCCACTGAATATTAAAAGGAAATTTGGAATACAAGTAATAAAATATAGGAAGTAATGTTATCATGGATTGTTACTTATTCAAAGAATAATTTATTGGATAATGATTGGAAGATGATGAAGATCAACTCAGCACACACAGATTTATTTTTTGAAGGAGAAGCAGAAAGAAAATTATGACAATTATGTACTCTTTAGCAAACCTTGATGGTACACAGATACATTCTGGAAAATCAGAGGAAATATTAGAAATTAACATTTTGACAGTAGTTGGTGTTGGGCTATATAATAATTCTAGCTTTTATCTCTCTTTTCTCTATTAAAATCTACTCAGCAAATTCCTTCATTTTCAGCATCAAGTCCTTCAAGACTTGCATGATGTTGTTTGTTTTGTAGGTATGATATCATGAATCTGCAGTACACTGATGCTAACCGCTATGACTACGTTCACGTTGGGACATGGCATGAAGGAGTACTGAACATCGATGATTACAAAATCCAGATGAACAAGAGTGGAGTGGTGCGGTCTGTGTGCAGTGAGCCTTGCTTAAAGGGTCAGATTAAGGTAAGTTACAAATGCCTTCTCAGAAGGTATTGCTGAGGAAACCTACTGTCTGGCCTTAGTAAAGAACGATGCAGACTTTCTTTCTTTCTTTCTTTCTTTCTTTCTTTCTTTCTTTCTTTCTCCTTCCTTCCTTCCTTCCTTCCTTTTTTGTACTGAGGATTGAACTCAGGGACATTCTATCGCTGAGCTACATTGCCACACTGATTTTTAAAAAATATTTATGTTTTGAAACAGTATTTCATTAAGTTACTGAGGGTCTCACTAAGTTGCTGAGGCTATCCTCGAACCTGCAAACCTCCTATCTTAGCCTCCCAAGTACTGGGATTATAGGCGCCAGTCGTTCTTCTTAAACAGGACTATCCAAAGAGGGTGTGCTGGGTTTACTGTTTTTGCTCCTGCATTTAGCTAAGACAAAAAAGATAAAGATTAGGAAATGAAATGGGTAAATTACTAGAATATGTGAATAGTTTTTATTTTAATCACAGTGGTGAGCTGGGAACTTACATATAATGTAGGCAGCAAGGCGATGAATAATCAAATTAGAACTTGCAACAGAAGTAAAATGTGGAAACCAAAGCCAATAATGCTGCTTAGTCATAGCTTTAGATATTACCAAAGAAAGTTCTGGGGATCTAATTATAGCATCCTTTGATGGATGTGATGGTTGTGTTAAGTAACTTGATGGTGGCAATCATTCCATCATGCATACATATATTAAATCATCATGTTGTATACCTTGACTATATGCAATTTTTGCCAATTAAACATTTTTAAATTAAAAAAATTTGAGGCAGAAGTAAATGTGGAAACCAACACCAATAATACTGCTTAGTCATAGTTCCTGCTCTTGTCAAAGAAGGCAAAATCTGAACAATGCTAAATAAGCACATGACTAAAATAACAGAAGTTGAAATGAGGTGATGCATTTCCCTTTTCTCTACCAAGGCCTTTGATTCATCTGAAATGGACATTTCTTTTTTCTAGCCCAGAGAGAGCCCCCAGTGTCCAATTATATTCAGAAACTTTTCTGGGGGAAGCTTCAATGAGTAACTATAATATTACGGTATACAGAAAACTAGAGGAAGTAAACACCATATCTTGGGCATTTGCTGGAAGTGCAAGAGAGAATTGTCAGTGAAGAAGCATTGGAAGCAGTACTCTGTCTCCTGTGCTATTTAAAATTAAACTGGATGATGCACAAGGAAAGGGAGCTGAGGGGAGGGATTGTGAATTGGCAGGGGTATGGATTAGATGAACTCATAGGTCTTCCCCATCTCTAATTTTCTGTGATTCATCTCGGGGAGCAGACAGGCTGTCGTGTAGCTGTTGTGCAGCACAGCTGGAACTGGAGTGGATGGTGCATGCACCTCTGGCTCCCTTCACCATGCCGCCACACAGCCATGCCTTTTCTGCCTGGAAGCTGCAGAGCCCCTGTGCAGAGGAGCTGTCCTAAGTACACTTAAGGGTCCTGAATACAAGAATCCAATCATGCAGTGTTTAATGCTTGATGTGGAGGCTGGAAGATGCTTGTCTCAACTTTCTAAAACAGATAGAAGATTTAGGACCTGTAATGACTTTTGGCAGCTGAGATAAGCTGTCCTGAGGTATCAATTCCCAGTGACTCTAGCCACCATGAGGAAGTAAAGAGACGTCTGGGACACATTGCCCTAGTTGTGAATGTCCTGTGCCTTTCCGCAGAAGTTGTATCTGAAATATTTAATCCTTTTTACAACAACTAACCAGTCAGAGTATACTTTAATCTAGTCCTAGGGCAGGATGCTAAAGGCATCTCCCCAGGAGGTTGTGGTTTCCTATCACAACTGTGGTAATTCCTTGAGTTTGTGGATGATATGGTTTGGCTGTGTCTTGGGTCCTTGGTCCTCAGTTTTGATGATGTTGGGAGGTGGTGTAACCTTGAAGAGGCGGGACCTAGATGGATGTGATTAAGTCTTTAAGAACATCAACTTCACAAGAGATTAATGGCAGAATAAATTAGATCTCATGAGAGAAGTTTGTAATAAAGGGAGCCCATCTCATGTACTTGGCCCTTTGGTACAAAGCCAGTTCCCTTTCCATCTCTCCTCCATGTTTTGATGCAACCAAAGGCGTTCTCACTAGAGGAAAAACAAATTGAGTCTCCTAATTTTGAACTCTTGGCTTTCAAAAGGATGAGCTAAACAAACCTCTTTTATTTCACAAGTATCCAGCCTCTAGTATTTTGTTACAGTAACAGAAAAAATTGGAGGAATGCAGCCAATCATGAGATTTGGCTAAGGAGTTCTTTATGGTAGTGTGAGGAAATTCAGGGCACATGGAGACATGGTCAGTTTCATGTAGAAGTACTTCTGCAGTGTAAGAGAGACTTCAGCCAAATCAGTGGGTATGTGTTAATAGTTCTGCTTCTTCCTAAACATCCATTTCTTCTTACCCAGTTGTAATTCTTTCACATAAGGCCACCTGGTGGTGTGTAGGAGTATGTCTCTGAAGTCAAGAAGGCCTCAAACTTCTTGACAGTTACACTGAGGTCAAAACAGTAGGTTCTGGTGATATCATCTTTTCCTGATGCTGAGAAAATCCAGCATATCCAAAAGCCTAATGTTACCTGTCAGGGGGACTGCAGAATCCATGGGCTCATTCACTTCTCTGACCCAAAGGACGGCACATGTTTGACTCAGGCCTCTTTTCTAGAGTGGATGCTGCATTGAGTCTGCTTTGCAGACAACCTCTGTGAAACAGTTTATGGGACTATCAAGTTTAGTATTTTATGACATATTTTTTAAAATATCTTGCAGGAAAAAAATTGTTTCAAGGATGTTCACATGCCATGTGTATTCCCTCCCCACATTCCAGGAGAGAGCCCTTTTATCTCCTCGAGTTCAGAGGCAAGGCTGCCTTTCTACATCTCTTTGCTTAAATATTCAAGAATTTCTGGCAGCATGTTTATGTTACACCCAATTCAGTGTTATCATAGGAAATCCAAGAAATCATTGTTGAGCCATTACAGAGCACTTGCAATAAATGCAAATCTTCTGGAGGCCAATTTTAGAAATGTTGTGTACCCTGCAGGAGAAAAATATACCTGTTACCAATAGCACCTGGAGTGGAGGTGTGTGTATGTGGGGGGTGTGTGTTTATTTCCCATAAATGCCTTGGGAGGTATGGAAACGAATGAAAACTGAATCCCATTTACTAAATAATAGCACTTACACTCTAATACCACTAATTTGCCACCTACCAGGCCCAGAATGCAGAAAGCTGGATCTCAGTAGCCACTGTGCAGACAGGAAAGGGGCACCTTACAAGATGATTGTACGATGTGCTCTTGGATCAAGTGGGACGGAAAGCCTTTCAAATATAAGTGCCAGTTAAAATGCTAAAATGATGATTTTGTATCTTTTCTGAGAACCACAGAACTTCCTTACGATAATTTCCTTTGACGTGGTTAAAACTACTCAGTGTTCTTATGTTGATTATTTTTAGAAATATATATCTTATAAGTATAGTATCTTATGGAGTCAAAGAATGATTTCAGTCATGCCATAAACACAGGTAAATAAAATCATACCCTTTATTGTTGTGTGCTATATTAGATTTAGTCAGGGGGAAAAAGAGACCTGCCATGAGGCTCAATAAAGAGAATTTAATATAGGAAACTGATTATAAAAATAACAGGGGACATACTAAGAAAAACTCAAAGAGTAGCAACAGTGGGAATCGCTTCCTCTCTAGGGACAGAGGGACACAGAGAACTTATAATACCTACATGAGATGCTCCGTGAATTGGAGAGGGAGAAAATACCCTGGCTTCTCTCTTCTCTTCAGTATAACATTGGTTCATCCTATTTTCTCAAAACCACCTAGAAGACTGTTGGCAAGAGGTCCTAGAAAATGTATACAGGTTCCTCGGTATAGATTTTCTTCCACCATAAAAACGATAAAAGACTTAAGAGTGAATGCATTACTGAGATATTAATTCCCAGAGAAGCAAAAATGAAGGGAAAGGGGGAGTGTACATGTACAAACAGAGAAAAACAAACAAACGAAAAACCAAATGCATGAATTATTGAATGGGGCACTGCTTCACTGAGCATCTTTATTGGCCTCACAGAGATCTCAGAATAAACTGTTCACATTACCGGAGGATTCTGGGTGGATCCCTGTCTTGATCAGCATTCTCACTGCTGGACCCAGTAAGCCCCATCACACACAGCTTAGAGGAAGGAAGAATTATTTGCTCTGTTTTTGGAGATTTAGAGGCTCAGTCATGTCAGGCCTGGTTTGTGGAGCTCAGGGCATGGCAGGGCAAAGAGAAGAGCGCTAGGTTCCACTCAGCGCTCAGATCACAGGAGGCTGGGAAAGGAAAGAAAGAAAGGGGAGCAGAGATTTTATACAATCTCAAAGGCCATGCCCCAGTGACCCCTCCTTAGCAATCAACCTCCACTTCCAGAATTTCTACCTTGTTTTCATAAGGTCTAGGTGAACATCCTAAAACCAAACCATCACATTCCCTATGGTTTGATTGGGGATCCTGCCATGGTAAGTCCAACAAAAGAAGTTCTGGAACCCAGCACCTCCTGCTAGGAAAGGAAAGACAACTGGAGAGACCAGATGAAGAAGCAACATTGATAAAGGCTGAGCTAGTAGTTGAAAAACTATCCAGATCTCTAACAGCTGGCCAAGGACCTAAGAGAGTCTGACGCAGCATATAAAACATGAACAGTATTCTGTAAGCAAATAGCAAGGGCCTGGAGTGTGCTGGTATCATCCATAAAGTCTGCTGCTGTTTACCTATTGTCCTGAAGAATAAGAAGGGGTGGGAAGGTGAAGGAAGGGAAGAAGAAGGAAAGATGGAGGTGGGAAGCAGTGGAGACCAAGGACTAACATTTACCAAGCACGTTTTTGTGCAGGTAGGTACAATGGTTGCTTTATATACATCATTTCAACTACTCCTTGAGGCAACTCTTGAAGTATTATCACGCCTGATATGTACATAATGGATCTGGGACACAGAAAGGTTGAGTCACTTGCCCCCTAAGCTCTCTCAGCTCAAATGTGCCAAAGCTGGGGTTGGAAACACCCCAAAGCTCTTATAGTCCCAGGCCACATGTTCAACTATCTTTCATTATATGAACTGGCATGTTTCCTACAAATGCAAATTTCAGTTACTAAGCCTTCTAAGAAGTCTTCTAAGTTTCCCAGTAGTTTACAATAAAAACATATATAAGATTGACTTTTAAAATACCAAGGGAACAGAACCCAGAATTAAAGAAATAATATCTGTGAATGAGATAAAAAAAGTTTATTAGAAAGAAACTGGCAGAGAGTAAAGTACCTTACAGGTTGCTTTTAGTGGCTACCTATTCTTTGTCTTCCCCCTCTCCTTTCCTTCTCTTCTTTTCCTGGTTTTGTTTTCTCTTATATTTGTCTTTAGATTCTTTTCTCCAAGAAAATAGGTTTGGGTTGGGAGGCTTGGTTTAAAGAGCAGAGATGATCATTACTTCTTTTTATCCTACCCAGTTAATAAAGACAAAAGCCAAAATCCAGGGGGATATTGCATTATTAAAATTATTTTCTTGTTTTCATATACCTTATTTTCATATAATAAAATGTCATTTTACATATGCAGAAAAAAAGCCCTGCTACACCTGGCTAACAAATGGTAGATTTTAAAATTAGATTAATTTATTCTATTTATAAGATTCATTTTATCTTTTGTTGCTAGTATTTTCTCCTGGAGAAATGAAAATTTAGTTTCAAAAGAAATTAGAAGCTTGATTTGTTGAGTATCAAAGTACAAGGGATCAAAGTAAATGATGAATCTCATTGTGATGTGAGATATCCTCCTAGACACAGAAGACACATGAAAGAATATGTTAAGAAAACATTTGTATCTGATTCTCACCTAAACTTTAAGTATTCCTGGAATAATGCCATTAGCATTACTTTGCTAGAGGAGTTGAGCTTTCTGGGTTTTCTCGTTGTTAAGTATACCTATTTAAGAGAAGTTGCCAAAGGAGGAAAATTACATTTTTAGTAATAACCTTCTTTTAAAAATACACTGATTTTTTTACATTTATACTATCACCTTTTCACATATGCCACTGATTAGTAGGCAAGTTGTTATATATCATGCATCTTTAAGATTGCAGATTGGGGTTAAAGATTGAAATTCTAGAAATTTCTCATTTGTAGCATTCCTAATATTATCCTTGTAAGGTGGGCTCCTAAATAATTCTTTAGTTTCTCTACCATAATGTTTTCCTCTTTTGTGTGCATTTTTCTGCTTTCCAAAGAACTATGTATTTATAATTCCTTACTTAGCTAACCCAACCCCAGAGTTATTCTGTAAGTGATGTCTATTTGGAAGATGGATGCTCATTCTTGAGCAAAATTGTCAAGCAATTAGTACCACCAAACCTCTTCTAATAATAAGAAAAAATGTTTCTGAAAAGGGTAAGTTGGATACTCTAAAAATATATAGTGTAGGCTATATGTATATATGGTTATGCGTGTATACGTATATGGTTATATTTCTATTTGCTACCAATTCCTCTTGCTTTATACAAAAAATATAATAAATAGATGTTTTTTGAGTCCATGTCTCTCAGTAGCAAAGTTGTGAAGTGAATGTGGGCACAGTGTTATCTTCTTACTCCTAGTTGTAATACACCTGTCATTTTCACAATTTAATGTCTTCAGGGAGGAAAATAGCAGTAGTCATGTGATAGAATATGAAATTGTACTATGTAAAATCAAATGAAACAAGTTTGGAAATTGTTATTATGGCTTTTTGGAAGTAAAGAAAAAATTACAAGTCCATCAAAATATTAATTAACTAAAGATGTGTTATATTGTTATTCTCTGGTAAGATCTACCACCCAATGAGATGTTGCCTTTTTAACCCGATGGCTTTGATTGGATGACTGAGGTGATGGGAAACTCTCAAAGGACAGGAAAGTGAAGTTGGAAAATTAGCTCAGCAGTCTCATATTTTGAATTTGTGCAATTAGTTACACTGAGTTTGTAAGGAGAGAAAAAATTAAAGTTGCCTCAAGTAACATAAAATATTTTGTGTTGGCTTTTAGTGTACTCCATGCCTTAAGTAAAATTTTAAAGTGGCATTTATTCACTAATTCAATTTTTATCATATCAGTTAGAAAATTATTATCATTTGGAATGTAAATTCCCTTCCCATGTCTATTCTGAGGATATTGTGATTTTTTGAAAATAGAATTACTTTTTTTTGACTGGAGGCTGAGATAAGAGGGCAGCAAATTTAATCCCATCCCTAAGTGTGAGGCTGTTCTGTTTCAAAATAAAAAATAAAAAGAGCTGGGGGTGTAGTTCAGAGGTAGTGCTACTCTGAGTTTAATCATAGTAAAACAATTTATACACACACACACACACACACACACACACAAACTCACAGGAAGAAAAGAAAGTAAAACAATAAAAGGAGAACCTTTTGCATTTGTTAAATATATTTTGTCATCTATCATTTCATGTAATTCTAAACTAGTGGTATAAATTTCAACTCCTGCAGAAGAATAATTTATTCTTCAAGAAGACTGGAGTTTCTACTATTTTAAAGTAAGACAATGTTTACATTTCAATTCTGACTCTACATATGGAAATATATGGAAGATTTGAAAGTGTTTTGGTAGGACTTCTGGTGCTAGAATAAGGGATTAACAGGGTTTGTACTTAACCTCCTACTATAAGCAAGGAGAAAATGTGGATAAACTATATGATTCAACTGTGTCAAGACACTGGAAATAGACCATGACTCTGATGACAGGGAAGTGAGGAAGAACAAACTAGGTAACCATAAGATTATTCAGTCTTCCTACCTGGAGGCAATTTCCTAATTGTTCAGGTAGAACACAGAGTGTGGCCATCTTGCTACTTTAAGAAGACAGAAGCAGACTTTAGGAAGGCCAAGGCAGATAGAATTTATAGTGCAGTGTAAGAGAGAAGATGTGTATTTAGGGGAAAGGAAGAGGAAGAGGAGGAGGGGAGGAGGAAGAAGAGGAGGAGGGGGAGGAGGAGGAGGAGGAGGGGGAGGAGGAGGAGGAGGAGGAGGAGGAAGGGGATGAGGAGGAGGAGGAGGAGGAGGGGGAGGAGGAGGAAGAAGAGGAGGAGGGGGAGGAGGAGGAGGAGGGGGAGGAGGGGGAGGATGAGGAGGAAGAGGAAGAGAAAAATAAAAAAGAACCCCAGAAATTAGCATAAAATTCCTTGAGTATTTAAATATCAATATACATATGAGAAGTGGAATTCTAAGGGTCAGGTAAAGACAGTTAATAGGAAATGGAATTCCCAGAGCTGAGCAAGAACCAAGAATTGTTCCAGCATCCACCAGCTAGAATGGAGATAGCTTGTTGGGAATACAAGGAATTCAATAAAGTCCCTAGAAGAGTTATAACTTGAAAAAGAGTCTAATGAATTCCCAGAGCAGAAATTATTCTAGACTTGCTCTAGAAGATAAAAACAAGGCTAAAGAAGGAGAAACTGAGTGACAAAGAGCTTAACTACCTGCCAGAACAAAGTATAACACCCCTTTAAGAAAGAGAGAATAGGCCAGCTGTGGTGGCACATGCCTGTAATGCCAATACTTGGAAGGCTGAGACTGGAGGATCACAGCTTGGTAGCCAGCCTTGGCAATTTAGAAAGGCCCTCTGCAACTTAATGAGACTGTTTCTAAATAAATAAATAAATAAATAAATAAATAAATAAATAAATAAATAAATATTAAAATATACCTGGGGTTATAGCTCAGAGATAGAATACCCCTGGGTTCAATTCCCAGTAAAACACACACACACACACACACACACACACACACACACACACACACACACTAAGAGAAATCCAGAACTCTACTCCTTAAAGTATAAATGCCTGGGCTCTGGTCAAAATCAGTGGTAGAAAAAAACACTGGAATTAGCTACCAAGACCATTGAAATACCTCCTATAAACAAATGCCAAGAAACCGAAAAGACGATATAAATACATTTAGAAAAAATGAAAATAAAAATAATGAAATAGAACTTAATAGGGATGGGAAAGCAAATACATGAGAAAGAATAGTTCAATGGATGGAATTCGGATATTGAAGAACAGCAAATGTAAGAACATAGCAACAGAAAATAGGCAAATGAGCTAAACAAAGGGAAATGCTATTAAAGGAGGCGAGCAGACTCTCAGTAACTTGTAGAGTTACACCAAGGGCTGAATTCTAAGTGCAACTGAAGCTCTAAAAAATACAGCAGTCAGGTGAAAAAAAAAAAAAAATTTTTTTAAAAAGTGATGACAGGGAGGGGGAGACAGGAAGATCTTATTATTATTATTTTTTTGTGTGTGTGTGTAGTACTGGGGTTCCTGGAAGCCCTTCTACATCGGGGCTACATTCCCAGACCTATTATATATATATATATATATATATTTTTTTTTTTTTTTAATTTGGAAACAGGGTCTCTTAAGCCAGCGTGGCAGGCTCCGAAAATGTGTGATCCTCCTGTCTCTGCCTCCCAAGCGCGGGATTACAAGCCTGCGCCACCATGCCCAGTGGAAGATCTTAGTTTTAAGGACAGCTTCAGCAACCTAGTGAGATCCAATTACAAAACAAAAAATAAAATAAAGCTGGAGGTGTAGTTCAGACGCAGAATGCCTCTAGGTTCAATCTCCAGTACTGCAAAATAAAGAAATAAAATAATTAATTAAAGAAGTGATAACTGAACATATTTCAGATGCAATGTAAATGTATATTCACAAAATTAACAAATCCCACGCAAAACAAATACAAAAAGACATTATAATGAAGTTGATAATAAACAGCGACAAAAGAAAAACAATATTATCTGTTATGGGTTTGAGGGAAGATGTTACGGTTTGGGGAAACTATCCCTGGGGACCCTTGTTAGGTAACATGAGGGGGTGCTTCAAATGAAATCACCGAAATACAAAGCACAGAACAGATTTATTTTACACGTGACCTCCATCTTGTTCATGTAATTCTGACTTAGTAAGTTCCTGTAAGGTTTCTCCCCCACCAAGGTTTCTCCTTTCACTTTCAGGAAGGTCTACCCCTCCTCCCATCCTAGCTAGATGATCCAATTATGTAAACCTGTCTTCAGAATGAGGATGAGGAAGTCCTAGTTCCCCTCTCCTATAGACTTGCTAATTACCTTTAGCTAGGTTAATTTACATTGGAATAGTTGCTTGCTTTTTTGGGCAGAAACCAAGTCTTTTCACAGATTTGCCCCTCACCCAATTTTTGAAATATATTAATAATCAGAGGTTCCTCAAATCTTCCTAGGCCATTCCCAATACTGGTACATCATCTAGAATAAAAAGACCCATTACATACAGAGGAATAAAGTAATATTACTGCAATTTTTCTCATCAAAACCTATATGCTAGGCAAAAAAGGAATAACATCTTTAGATTCTTAAAAGAAAACTTTCAACTTCTAATCTGAAGAACAGAATAACATAAAGTGCTGAAATAAAAAGATGAAAAAAGGATAAAAACACTGTCAACTTAAATTTCCATATTAAGTAAATCTTTTATTTATAAAAATTAATACAAAATGAAATTCTAAATAAACAAAAACTGAGGAAAATATATATACTGTAACTACTATAAATGTTAAAGAAAATGCTTCAGAGAAAAAAATTATGTCAGAGAAATTTGTGTTTAAAGAAACAAATTAAAAGTATCAGAAATTGCAAATGTATGAGTTAAAGTAAATGCATTAATCTTTTCCCTTTTCTTCCTTTCTTTCTTTTATTTTAATTTTAATTTCTTCTTCTTTTTTATTTTTTTAAATAGAAACTTGCTACCAAGTTGCTCATGCTGGCTTTGAACTCATGATCCTCCTGTCTCAGTTCCTCAAGTCACTGGGATTACATGCATCAACCACTGCACCTGGTTCCCACAACAATGTTTTTTTGATTTTAAGATTTTATTAAAAAATATTGAAGGGATAGAAGGAAGAAAATGGGAGAGTTTTACTGTATGGTTCTTATACTATATAATTTCATGTATGTAGTATAATAGGATAGTATCATTTTATTATACACTATAAGAGTTTAAATATTGTCAACCACAGAGCACCCACAAAAACAAAACAAAACAAAAAAGATGTTTAGTGAATAGGCCATTCTTGAGAATAAGATGGAATGGTAAAATTGGAGGTAGAAAAATAGAAAAAAGGAACAAAAGACAAATGCAACAGATAGAAAAAGTGAAGAGGGGATTGATTTATATCCAATCATATTTGTTACTGTAATAAACATAAATGTATTAAATTCTGAAAATCAGAAGGTGTCAGATTTCAGTTGAAAGCAATACCAAATCATGTGCTGTCAACAATAAACTTACTTTAAATACAGTGGGTTTTGATGTTTATATTTTGTTTTAATATGAGCATGAAAACTTTTATCAAACAAACTGAAAATGGGAGAAAGTTTAAACTGCTCAGATGAGAAGTAACTCTTCAATGATTTTTTTTTTACTAGAATTTTTTTTCTTCCAATAGTTGATGTGATCATTTGTATTCACTAGAGCAGCAAGTCAGACAAGCCTAATACCTGGTTATGTTTCCTTAGCCATCACTTTGTCCTGATGAATAGAAAGTTGCTCTAGAATAAAATGCGCTATAATGCAGTTTTTTACAACTATAGTAAAACATTTATAATTCCACAGTTTTTATGATTTAGTAAAGTTTTTTTATAGAACTTTTTTAGATAAACTGAACTTTCTTTTTTAGAGGAAGAATGTATAACTTTTAGTTTAAGAGTAAGTAATAACACAAAAATAAAATAAAACTGTTTATTAAAATCTCTGCAAAGCTGGGCATGGTGGCACACGCTTGTAATCCCTGTGCTTGGGAGATGGAGACAGGAGGATCGCGCTGGTTCGAAGCTAGCCGTGCTGGCTTAAGAGACCCTGTTTCCAAATAAAAATATAAAATAGGTCTGGGAGTGTAGCCCGGGGTAGAAGGGTTTCCAGAAACCCCAGTACCACCAAAAAAAAATAAAAAATAAAATCTCTGCAAAAATGATGTCAATTAACTCTACAGAATAAATTAGTATTGAACCGTCTCCAAACTCATGATGAAATGAATTGACTTTCACACTTGAACTCTATGATAATAAAGTATATTTCAACCTATTTTCTTAGTTTGCTTGGCATATGGATTTTTTTTCCAAAGTTTTTTTTTTTTTTAAGTCTTAGCGTGAGGCCACATCTTTATCAGAGTTAGCAGCCTTTCTGGAGAAATCATCTTTAAGGTATGCCATATTTCTGTTTTTCAGGTCATACGGAAAGGAGAGGTGAGCTGCTGTTGGATTTGCACAGCCTGCAAAGAGAATGAATATGTACAAGACGAGTTCACCTGCAAAGCCTGTGACCTGGGCTGGTGGCCCAACGCAGACCTAACAGGTAGGACCAGGCTCACTTATAGACCTTGTGAGCTTTGAAAGACCTTCTCATATGCTCATCATTAAAGTGGAAGCAATTGGCTCAGTTGTCGTAGGTTAAGTCACAGAAAACACCTTGTAATGTTTTTGTCAAGCAGTATGTATCAACCTTTTATAAGTTTTCTATGATCTATTTTGAAAAGAAAGTTCACTGAAATATAGGTAAAAGTGAATTAATATGTGGTAGGATATTCTTTTGTGTGTGTATGTGTATGGTACTGTGGATTGAACCCAGGGATATGCTATTTCTGAGCTAAACCCCAGCCCTGTTTTTTTAGTTTGAAACACTCTTGCTACATTGCTGAGGACCTCTTTAAGTTGCTGAGACTGGCCCGGAACCTGCAATCCTCTTGTTGTAGCCTCCCAAGCACTATGACTACAGGTGTGCACCATCATGCCTGGCAGGAGATCCTGTTTTAGTCAATTTCCGTTTATTCTCTCTTTTTTAATTGTATTCAGACATTTCTTGCCATGTGAATTTATATTTGCAATAGTTTCTTGAACATCTACTATGTGTGAGTCACTACTATAGGCTCTAAATGTACAAAGAATTAAACACAATTCTCCTGGCTTTTATTTTGCTTAAAATTTATCAAGGAAGAAACATGTGAGAAAAAATAATTAAAAATATAAAAGGGATACTTATCAAGTGATATAGAGTTGATGGAAAGATAAAGAAACGAAAGGAATTCTAGAAAGTAACAACCTTGTAAAATGTTAATCCTGTTGGAAATAAATTAAAATGAGTATCAGAAAACTTTGAGAACTCACACAATATAAAGGCCCATTTTTTTAAAAAAGAAATTAGATCAGAATATTTTTGAAAGTAAAAACTGTAGTCACTCTTTTTAAAAATGTATTCTCTAACTAAAAGCTTGCTTTCAAAACATTTATGTGCCTAAAAATTACCCAGGAATTACCCATCTCCAGAGATTTTCATTTGCTAGTTTTGGAGTGGGACCAAGCAGATTCTGATGTAATTAGTTCTTGTCCTACCCATTGAGAAACAGGGCTCTCTGGCTCAAAGCCTAGTGCCTTAAACATTAGTTACCTAGTAAATGTTTGTTAAATTGATAGAATTAAAAAAAAGACTCATCCAAGTTCATCTAAATCAATGCAGTTGGTTGATAGAAAAATCACAAAACAAATCTAAGGACGTTTTCCCTGTGGGCTTAACAGTTCCCTCACTATGTAATGATCCCAAGATAGCATGCAATGGACTGGTTTTGAGGAGTCTTTTCAGCCTCCTTTTGGACTCAAGGCTCCTCTCTCATTGATCCTTTATCTTTGTTCTAATTTTTTTTTCTGATCCTCCTTCACAATATTATTTCCTGCTGGAAAACCTTTTCTTGTGTAAGCAGGTCCCACAGGGGTTCTTTGTGTTATGGAGTTGGGGATGGCTTAGCAGCCACTCCCCTCTACTGTTAAGCTGAGATCACAGCTCACTTGGAAGAGACTCAGGGACAAAAAGTGGCCCCTTTCTCAGGTTGGCCTTAGAAGCCAGACACTCTGGCTTTGAGGTAAAGATTTTTTCTTGCTTGCTTTTGAACTTTTCCAATTTTTTCCAATTGCTCTATTTTTACTTGAATTAGGGTTTAATGCATACATGAGAAAGAACATCTATTTTGAAACATCAAAATAC
Organism: Muscardinus avellanarius; assembly: GCF_963383645.1. Lineage (NCBI taxonomy): Eukaryota > Metazoa > Chordata > Mammalia > Rodentia > Gliridae > Muscardinus > Muscardinus avellanarius. Next base: position 98,692,870 of record NC_137794.1, read on the forward strand.
AAAAAGTTTCATAAAGGTCTAATATGTTGTGATAATGGAAATCAGAGTTTGTTTTATTCCATGAAGAACTTTCAGTGTCTGCATTTTGTCAGTCCATTGATTAGGACTCTTTAACTAGTTGAGTACAAAATAAATCTTCCAATACTGTAAACAGGTGAATGGTAATACAATGACCTTCCTAAAGATCCATTACACTCTGATCTATCAATACATGCAAAAGTCACTTTAACAGGCAAAGGAGTCAAGCCAGGCAGTAGAACTGATTCTGCCTTTATCTCTACCAAGTAACGACTCTTGGATCATCTGTCCAGACTGTTTTGCAAATATTACAGTTGAGATTTTTCTTTCTTACTAATTTGTAATTTATAGGTATGTTTTAATGACACCTATTGTTTCTGTGGTCCTTCTAGACTCTGATATGAAAGGAAAATGAGATTCTATTTGTCACGTCCTTGGTGCCCTATCAAGCAGAGAGCAAGGGCAGAGTGCATGGCAATGTAATATTACGGTTGTCATGGTAACTGTAGTTGGGGAAAGAGAAAGCCCACTGGCACCGAATACCAAATATCAGTAGAAACACCTAGGAAAGTAATGGCATTGCCTTTAAGTTGGTGTTTTATTTTCATAGGTGTTTTTTTCTGACTAAATTTTAGTTAGAATGAGAAATCACCTTTGGAGAAATGATGTAATTTTGCTCAAGGTAGAATTTGTTAAAAAATCCTTAAGATCTCTTGTCAATATGGCTATATTTTATAATATAATCCCCAAATTCTAATATTAATGACTAAAACATAGTTTTTACATGTATTTAAAATTTTTTATTAGAATATGTTACATTCTGGCTATGAAAAGAAACCGGTATATTTTATTTAAAAAGAGATTTTTGAAGCTCTTCAGTTTCTCATATTTTATTCTTGGTAAATGCACATTTTAATTCAATATTTAAATTTCACACTTCATTTCTGATGATGTATAAACAAGGTTCTCTTCTGCAATGATATATGACTTGACAGTCATTTAATAATTCATAAACAAATTATAAGTAATCCCAAATGTCTTACTTTTAAAATATTAAATAGCATTAAAGGATTCCTCAAAAAGATAGACTACACTGAGACTTAATAGATATTAGCTGGGTGTGGTGCACACACCTGTAATACCAGTCCTTGAGAGGCTGAGATATGAGGATCTCCGGCTCAAGGATAGCCTATGCAACTTAATGAGGCCCTCCAAAACTTAGTGAGACCCTTTTTCAAAATATAAAAAAAAATAAGGTTACGGGTGCAGCTTGGACCAGGAATGTTCTTGGTTTCAATCCCCAGTACCGCAAAAACAAAAACAAATAATAACAACAACTACAACAATAATAACAACAGCAACAGCACCTAGAAATCAATTTTAGAGCAAATATTTAAAAATATTTTTCTCTATCCCAAGAGTTGCTGTGACCTCTTACTCTAATATTGCATCCATCAGCATTCTTGAAGCCATAATCTAAATGAAAGATTTACTTTTTACAGTTTCAGGCTCAGTCCATGTGAGGCCAGGGACCATGTGTTTCAGGGGATGGCAGAGAGAGTCAAGAGAGAGAACATGGGCTGTGCTCTTCACATCATGGAGTCTAGAATCAAGAGAGAGAGCGAGCAGGGGGAGAAGTAACCCTTTATATAATCCCCAAGGCTGCACCCCAGGGACCCACCTCCAGCCACACAGTACTGGCCTACTGGGAACCTCCCAGGTGAACCCATTACAATAGATTTATCCACTTTTGGAATTACCACCTTCATGGCTCAATTATATAAAACCTAAATATTAACAAATGAGTTTTTAGGGAACATTTTATATCTAACTATAATAATTATCTACTCACTTATTCTATAATATCCCCTACCACCTGTTTTGTACCAGGCATTTTTGGATAAACTAGGAATTCACAGGTGAATGATGCAAGCACATGAGAAGCTTCAACTAAAACTAGACATGTAAACAGCTCATTATAAGTCCTACAATAAGAACACATGGAAAATATCATATGAACACATAGAAAGAAGCAATTATTTATCCCTGTTAAGAGAAAAGCCTTGACAGAACAAGTAACCTATAAGCTGAAAATTTAATTATAAATAGCATTTCACTTTATAAGCAATTAATATTAATGAAAGAATATTAAGGAAAACATTTCTATGAAGACCTATAGAATCAAAGTAGTATATAAATGTCATGAACTGCCATAAGACACTTTGGATAAAATAATTATTGCCTTTACTTCTTGATTCATGTTAAATTTGACTCAAACTGATTATAAGGAAGCCTGATATTAAATTTTAGATTTCTTTTTTTACATTGGATATTACAAGCCCCCAGATAGTTGAGTCAAAGTTAAAAGTAGCCTCTGGTCCTCAGACCAAAGTTATTACCACTTCTCTGATTTTGCACAATAATTTGTAGTCTGCTAGAAGGAAACTGACTTAACCGCTGGTTCTGTGTTAACTATAACCTTGGATACATACTACATCATTGAGTTCTCAGGGCTTTAGACGTAGTATGCACAACTCCCATAAAGTTTTTTTTTTTTTTTTTTTTTTAGTAGATTCAGGACAGCTCTCTACTACTTGAAGACAATCCCCACCTTTTCTAGTCTTGAGATGAACCGAAATATCCAAGTAGTTGGATAATCTTTTTTTTTTTTTTTTTTTTTTTTTTTAACTGGGAATTGAACCCAGATCCCTTCTACCCCTAAACTATACTCCCATCCATTATTATTTTTATTTTTTTTTATTTTGTAACAGGATCTTTCTAGGTTTCTAGTCTGGCCTGGAATCTGCAATTCTCCTGTCTTAGTCTCCCAAGTACTAGGATTACAGGCATTTGCCACCATTCCCTACTAGATAACACTTTTATTAAATCCCAAAAATAGGATAAAATATCTTATTATGTTAAAGATATGGGCAATTGAAAATTATGTGCTAATTTTTTCAAGATCTCAAAGCTAAGGGCTTTCAAATTTAGGATATTTAATATGTTTTCATATGAAAAAAAAAAGCAAAAGTACAACTTCGAAGAAGCTAATTTAATCTCTATAAATCAGTCCTAATCTCCCAGTGAGTCTGTTTGGGGTGGGTCTGGATTAACATGGTAGCAACTGCTTTACAAAGAAGAAAAAATAATGTAAAATTTTCTCAAGAGAAAAAGCTATCAACATGGAGATGCCACCATGTTTCTGGGTGTTGTCATATCAAACTGCTGCTGCTATAGAAATACTTAATCTCCTTCTAGCATAAAGACATTTTTCTTTGTTTGCACATGGTATACTGTGTAGGATAGAGTTTCTTTGCAGTGAGCCTTGGGCAACTTTATGACTATTTATGGATACTCCCTTAATGTCTGTCTTTGACTTTTGCCCATGTTATGAAAATTAGGAGTTATGATATGTAGTTTGAAATTTGAAACTTCACCGGTGACAGGCAAACACAGTTTTCTTACTGATGTATTTCACTTGGCATAACTAATTCAACAGCCCGACTTGGCTTCATGTCTTGAGGGTGATAAAAAGACTCCACTAGAAATTTCTGCCTTGAGCTGTCTCAAAACCAATATTCATCATACAGATCTTGGTAGTTCAATCTGCAGATGAAGTGCATTGGATGTGAATTAGAGCTTGAACTGGATAATCTCTTGGGTTCTTGGCAATGATCTGCATTTCTCTCACTATTATACTTTTTTCCTTTAATTGGAAACACTACATGAATTTGTTATATGAGTCTTCTGAATCATTTCAGATTTGTGAAATTATGAAAAACTTACATACAGAAACCATGTTGGAAAAGTTAGCACAATTTACTTGTACATTATTTCTCAAATTATCTCAACTAACAATTGCTTATAGTAAAAAATTCGTTGAATTGGAATGATGATTAGCTTTTTAAAACATAGTACTGTATAAATTCCTATTCCTGGTAAGGAAAGAGTAAAGATGAGCTCAAAATTGTATAACTTTAAATAAATTGAAAAACAGGAATAAGCAAGAGTATACCAAAGAGATCATGAGATTATATATGTATGTATATATGTATATGCATATATATACATATATACATATATTTGTATACATATATACACACACAAGAATCTTATTTTGACAATTTTTATAGAAGACAACTGTGTGGTCATTGACTTGTTCAAAGGTTGTTGGGTTAGCAATCAATATATGGGCCTTCTGTTTCTACAGACTTTTCAGCAGAAGATTATCATTATTATTATTATTTTTTTTTTTTGGTGGAACTGGGGTTCCTGGAAACCCTTCTACCTCTGGGTTAAACTCCCAGACACATTTTTTTTTATATTTTTATTTGGAAACAGGGTCTTTTAAGCCAGTGAGGCTGGCTTTGAACCTGCGCAATCCTCCTGTCTCTCCTCCCAAGTGCAGGGATTACAAGCATGTGCCACCACGCCTGGCTGGCAGAAGCTTATTTTTAAATCACAAAATGTTGCATCTTCAGGAATATTAAGGTTCCTTTTTGCTTTTCCAGATGATTGGTAATGGTAAAGGCAACTTTACAAAGTTTAAGTTCATGAGTAAATCTTCCAAGGAATATGTTCCCATATCACTGGTTTTATAAGTTGCAATGGTCCAGCTAATAAATACAAATCTTTAGAAGACACACACATTATTTGAACTAGTGCATGTTTGTAAGTTGTAGAAGGGGCTGCTGTACACAATCTATTGGATCTATTCAAATAATTATTTTGTAGTTTTATCAGCCAATGTCCCACCTTCACAATCTCATCAGATTTATTCAATTATAAATTAAGTATGAACTAGCCACCTCTTCTGCTATCATGAACATATTTTATCATAGCTTTTAATCTGGGAGAAAATTTGTGCTTTCTAGAATGAGTTGTTTTATTTTTTATTTTATAAAGATTTTATTCAGTGTCTATCACCAGATAGTCATTTGGGTTCTGCTGCTTTTATCTTTATGGATCTTACAACAAGATCATTCTGGAATTTTTTCCAAATGTTTTCTGGCTTGACTTGTGTATCTATAATTGAATATTTAAGCATTTCCACTGATCTGTTATTGTAACAAATGATTTTATATAGGAGATCATATGGTAGGAAAAGATATTTTGTCAGAAGTCTAACCAGTATAAATATCTCTAAGATATTTATATTTCTAAATATTTTTTGCAGTGTTTATATGCTCTATACCTTTTCTACTATGAATCAGCCTTTAATACAATAATTATTTTAGCTGACATTAGTATGTCAAGTAATTAATATAATTATTTAATTTCAAAGAATAGCTGAAGACTAAAATATTTTTCTGAGTCTGAGAGTGTAGCTCAATGGTAGAGTGCTTATCTATTATGTACAGAGTCCTGGGTTCAATCTTTATAATGTCCAAAAAATGAATTATTCTGGAAGCACACCAACCATTTAGTTTAATTATGGTCTATTTATTACAGAAATTTGATATGCCATTGAGAAGGCCATCATTTAGTTATTAAAAGGATTAGAATGGGATAAAGCATTGGATTTCTTTATATTGATTGGACAATTTATTAAATATCAACTCTAAAATTTTCCCTTTTTCATTTTTAGTACAAAACCCATAGTAAAACCAACATTAAGTCAAGATTTCAAGCCAAGTGTGGTGGCGCATGCTTATAATCACCGTATTTGGGAGGCTGAGACAGGAGGATTGTAGTTTGAGGCCAGCCTTAGCTACTTAGTGAGACGCTTTGCAACTCAGTGAGAACTTATTTCAGAATAAAGAATAAAAAATCAGGCTGGAGGTATAGCTCAGAGATAGAATGCCCCTGGGTTCCATCCCCGTGCCAAAAAAAAAAAAAAAAGAAAAAGAATTCATACTTAAGTATTTAAAATTCTCTTCTGATCAGGAACACTTCTTAAATGACATAAATACAATACTGAGATTCTCCTTCATTGCCCAAGATTTATAAAGTTATTATATTATTAATATCACATCAGTGGATTTAAAATGAGATGGAGACATGAAAAATAACTTACAAATGGTACCTTATGTTTAAAATCCTATTTCAGACCTAAAAGTGATTTGACTATTTTAGTTTATGTATAAAATTTCTCTAAAGCAAGGAATCTAACTATTGTCTATTTAATTAAAAATTTTTATTTTGTGGCTGAATTAGATATCTCTTATTATGTAACAAATTACCTAAAATCTGCTAACTTAAAGCAAGATCTACTTACTATCGCAGAGTTTCAGTGGGTCAGGAATTGAACGGTTTAACTGGATCCTCTGCTTTATGATCTTTCAAAAGAGTGGAAATGGAGTCTAATCTGAAAGCTCAGTGAGAAGAAAACACTTCCAAACTCACTTACGTGGTTGTGGGCAATGATCCTCAAAGCTTGTTGGACTGAGGAGCTCAGTACTTTGCAGATGGTGGGCAAGGACTGCCCCTAGTTGTCATATGGGCCTCAGTATGGCAGGTTGCTTCACCAGAGTTAGCAAGAGACTGTTGGCTAGCAACATGCCATTTCCCAATATAACCTAAATCTTGAAGGTGACATTTGTCCACATTGATATATTTTATAGACTAGAAAGAATTCACAGGCTCTGCCCATACTCAGTTGGAGGGGATTACATATAAACATAAACATCAGGAGGTGGGGATCATTGATGACTATCTTAGAAGCTTCCTACCACAATAAGCCATATTTCTTTGATAGTGTCATGCTGTCTAATTACTTAGTCTAGAGTATGATGTAGCCTTTCATACTTATCCAACAAGAAACATTCATGATAATTTAGATATCAATGGTCATTTGTCTACTTTTGAGCTCTATCCCAATCCTTCTTCTTTTAAAATCTTTAAAATTTTTATTTTGAAATAGGGTCTTGATAAGTTGCTAAGGGTCTCTCTAAGTTGCTAAGGCTGGCCTTAGACTTATAATCTTCATTTTAGCCTCCCAAGTACTAGGATGACAGGTATGTGCCACTAAATCCTGCTGTCCCAACCGTTATAATTATTTCTGTGGAAATTTTTGTTTATAGCAATTTTGAGACAATAGCTATTTCTTGAACTATTATAAAGACTGTAGATATTTTCATATCTAAAGCAACTATAATTTGATCATATATAGGAATAACATTATATCTTGTCTGGAAACAGATCCTGTTTACTAAATCTATGGAGGTTTTGCCACAAACAATGAAAAAATGTTCTTCTAGTAACAATATTAAAGTATCAGTCATAACTGGGCATGGTGGTACATGCTTTTAATTCTAGCATTTGGGAGACAGAGACTGGAGGATCACAGTTCTCGTACAGGTACTTAGCAAGGCCATACACAACTCGGTGACACCTTGTTTCAAAAATAAAGACTAAAAAGCTAGGCATAGTGGCACACACTTGTAATCCCCTCTCTTGAGAGGCAGAGACAGGAGGATTGCGCTGGTTCGAAGCCAGCCTTGCTGGCTTAAGAGACCCTGTTTCCAAATAAAAGTATAAAATAGGTCTGAGAGTGCAGCCCGGAGCTGGAAGGGTTTCCAGGAACCTCAGTACCACCAAAATAAACAAATAAATAAAATAATAAAATAAAATAAAAAAATAAAAATAAAAATAAAGACTAAAAAATAGGACTGGGGTGTAGCTTGGAGGTACAATGCTTCTGGGTTCTATCCCCAGTAACACACACACACACACACACACACACACACACACACACACACACATACACACACAGTATCTCTCATATATTTTTAGTATCTAAGGGACCTGAGAAGAAGAAGGCTTGCCAATCACTTTTGGTAAACTGGTCATCATTTTAACAGGTCTTTAAATGTTAGCACCCAAGACCAAGTTATATTTGACACTTCCCTGGGCCTGTGTCTTCATGTGATCTCAATGGACCCTTTCTTACACATTCAGCAGAAAAAGACAATTGAACTCAAAACTGGACTAAACCAAACAAATGATCCTGGGAAAGTCTGTAGAAATAGGAAAGGTGATGAGACTAAATGTAGTTGGCCTTCGATATCTGCTGGTTCTGCATCTGTGGAGCCAACCAGCCTAAGTAGAAAACATTAAGAAAAAATTTTCATTGTTGCTAATGTGTACTGTGTTGTTTATACTGTGATGATTGGGCCTGTACTAAACTCATACTGACATTTTTCTTGACATTATTTCCTACAACATAGCACAACAATGTACAGAGCATTTCTATCATATTAAGTGGTATAAGTAATCTAGTAGGAAGTACATAGGTTATATGCAAACAAATTGCCATTTTTATCTAAAAGACTTAAACTTCTGCAGATTTTGTTATTAGTGAGGGGTGGTACTGGAACCAGTTTCCCAGGGATACTGAGGGAACATTGTATGTGAAATTAAGACAAAAAACAAAAGTTTAGTTTATGGCTTCCTAGAGCAAGGGATAACTATGCTAGTCAAGTGAATCTTCTCTGAGCTGGAGACTGGCTCATCTTATGTAGAGATTTTGGAAAGTGCTGACAACAAGGATTGGCAAGCTTCCAGAGCATGAACATCATCTTAGAAGCAAATACTTACCTGAGACTGTTGTGGATTTGTTTGTCCTTACTCACTGAGGTGATCTTGTGCCCTGCTCATGATCATCAGAAGCGAGGGCTAACACGCATTGGTTGGGATAAAAAAAAAAAAAAAAAAACATGTTCACTTGATGCCAGTTGGTGTTGATTGACTGAAGAGACTTAAAACAGGCTCTGGTGGTCCCTGGATGCCAGTAATAAAGCACAGTGAGTCTTTCCTTACATTCATGGCAATGTTTTTACTCTCACAATTTGGGAAATGCTAGCACAGACCAAATACAAAATCCTGTGAAAGGATTGTCTCCAGAGCCTGACAAAAATTTCTCTCACTCTGAAATACAAAGCAGATTTTATTCTCCATCTAGAGGGAAAAAAATAAACAAGGCATTTCAGAACACTGCGCTGGTCCTTTCAGGAGATGTGTGAAGAGATTTCCTTCTTCTTTGGTATGTCTATTAGAGACTACTTACTCAAGACTCACATCATACAGGACCAGTAGGAATTTAAGTGAGTAATGTAGAATTATGTGGGAAAGAGGAAAATGAAGATTCTTCTACAAAACTCTATTTAAATTGATGTTCAAAATACCCTGCTGGCCAAATAAACTTGTCTATGAGTCATACTTGCCTATGGAAAATGGCTGTTTTATAATTTTTTTTTAAATGTCAGTTTACTTCTTACTTACTCTATTACCACCACTTAATCTTCACTGAAACACAGTTTGCTTTTTCTTTCTCCTCTGATAATGTAGAACTAAACCACGAAGAGCTATATGATGACAACCACTTATAATGCATGTGTTAAAAGGTATCTCTATAGGTTCTAGTAGGTCAAGTTAGGGTTCTAGTGAGATTAAGTTCGGGACATGATATTCCAGGGAAGACAAGAAGGATATTTTTGGGTAACATTGAGAAATTTTATAAGAAACACAGAATAACATAAATCATGAAGAATGCAGGGATAGCTCTGTCTCTGGTAGGCGTAAGGGCAGCCATGACTGCTCAGCTGCAATCTCAGATTCACGTTGAAATCATTTTTCCCATCAGGCTGTGAGCGCATTCCTGTCCGCTATCTCGAGTGGAGCAACATCGAATCCATCATCGCCATCGCCTTTTCTTGCCTGGGCATCCTTGTGACTCTGTTTGTCACCCTCATCTTCGTGCTGTACCGGGACACGCCCGTGGTGAAATCCTCCAGTCGCGAGCTCTGTTACATCATCCTAGCTGGCATCTTCCTGGGCTACGTGTGCCCTTTCACTCTCATCGCCAAGCCTACCACCACGTCCTGCTACCTCCAGCGCCTCCTGGTTGGCCTCTCCTCCGCCATGTGCTACTCGGCTTTAGTGACCAAAACCAATCGCATCGCGCGCATCCTGGCTGGCAGCAAGAAGAAGATCTGTACCCGCAAGCCCCGGTTCATGAGTGCCTGGGCCCAGGTCATCATCGCTTCCATTTTGATCAGTGTGCAGCTAACGCTGGTGGTAACCTTGATCATCATGGAACCGCCCATGCCCATTCTGTCCTACCCAAGTATCAAGGAAGTCTACCTTATCTGCAACACCAGCAACCTGGGTGTGGTGGCCCCTGTGGGCTACAACGGACTCCTCATCATGAGCTGTACCTACTATGCCTTCAAGACCCGCAACGTGCCCGCCAACTTCAACGAGGCCAAATACATCGCCTTCACCATGTACACCACCTGCATCATCTGGCTAGCTTTTGTGCCCATTTACTTTGGAAGCAACTATAAGATCATCACCACCTGCTTCGCAGTGAGCCTCAGTGTCACGGTGGCCCTGGGGTGCATGTTTACTCCCAAGATGTACATCATCATCGCCAAGCCGGAGAGGAACGTCCGTAGTGCCTTCACCACCTCCGACGTAGTGCGCATGCACGTGGGCGACGGCAAGCTGCCCTGCCGCTCCAACACCTTCCTCAACATCTTCCGAAGAAAGAAGCCGGGGGCTGGGAACGCCAAGTGAGTGCTCCCACCTGGGCTTGTCCCTCCTCTCTCCCCCTCTCCTATCCGTCCAAATTGTTTCGCTTTACTTTCTTGTCCTTTCTTAATCTCTCTCTCCCTTTTTCAAATCTCACATTCTGTGGCAACAAGGATGGTAGAACTAAAAGTCCTCTTTGTGTCCATTGCTTTTTAGCAGCAAGGAGCATAAACCAACAACGAGCTGATCACGTCCCCATTTTTATTCAGCAGCTCAAACTTTACCTATGCAAGAACTTTTTTTTTTTTTTTTTTTTTTTTTAATATGGGGCCTCCCTCTATGAGGGATCAGCAAACCTCTGCGGTCTGGGTTGGAGATGAAAGCACTACTTCTAATCTATAGACCATGGTTGAAGATAGCTTCTGATTTATTTTTATCATTCTGGAATCATACTATTGCTGATTGGGGATGGAAGGCATAGAAATTATGCACCCAGAGAAATTGCCATTTTAAAGTTGGCATCATGTATATCCTGAAATAAGGTCTCTTAAGTAACTACTTTATTATTTCTCTCTTATTTATTAAAGGTTAACATATATTGTAGTAAAAAATTCCACTGCCCTATAAATGAACGAGGCTATATCTCTACTTCAAGGTCATGAACAGAATGGTTTCTTAGACACAAAGTACCTAGACAAATAAGAAACCAGATAAGAATGCTGAACCCCAGAGATGATGAACTCCAACTTTGAGAGGCAATGTGAACATCAAAATTCATATGATTTATATTCTGGTCATTCTTTGGGTTGTTTGTGTAATAAACACATTCCTATCTTTTCCTGATTCTGTCTTCAGAAGACAAACGTATGTTAAATGTTTATGCATATCATCTGAAACCCATGAAAACAAATTCCATGTCACATTTACAAATTTTAAAATGACATGGTTTCTTGAAGTTCTAAAGGTAATTGGATTACCCCCAAATTAAGCAATTTCTCATTAGTGCATGAATTTTATTCTGGAACAATCCTTTAAAAGTAAAGAATTTTAATAGGAACAATTATATGCATCATTTTACAACTACTCTATTCAGCTCTACCAGTCAGAAAGGTAAGAGGGATAGATGTTATTTATTTATTTTTTTACTTTCTGAGTGAGAAAACTACACCATTATCAATTTGTATAGCTTTTAAATATAAATCAATTTAGCCCTTCTTTGTCCAGGTTATAAGTTGGTATGACTTTTTAAAAAAGTTTTAACATATGGGTCTTATATTTTTATGTGCCAATCAGCAAGTTGGACATCTTTTACATAGAATCATGTAATTTGTGCATCTGATGAGGAAGTCATTGGGAAAATGTATCTTTGAAATCCATAATGTTGTTATTATTTCAAAGAAAAATATCCCTGAGTTTTACCAATGTCAGGATGAAGTTGATCATTTGTGTTTGCTTCTTACTGTTTCAGTTCCAAGTTCTTTGTGAGAGATCGATCATAAAAGTAGCTTAGTACTTTTCCCCTGGCCATGGTTTTTCATTCTAGCCACCATTCCCTTGGTAGCTATCTCCTGACATGGAGTTTTTAGAAAGCATGGAAGCAAAACAACAGCGCTATGACAGGAGGAAACGACCACCACAACCAACACCACAACAAAAGAGTAGGTCATTAGACACAGTATAGAGATGCAAATTGGCATCTTAGCAATTTTCATTAAGAGGGAACGAATGAAGGAAACAAAATGAAAAGAAAGAAGATGCTCTTTGGAATGGCCACAGGGAGGAAGAGATCCCCTCTAATGTGTCACACATGGTGTCTTGAGGGTTACACTCCGCCAACCACCGCGATGTAGCTCTACCTTCCTAACTGTGCTGGCTTTGTTTTGGTTCTTCAGAAACTCCCATCTGATGTTTGGCCATGAGTCACTTCTGAAATCTGTTCCTCTGAGAACCCATAGGATTAAGACACCTTATGTTAGTGTCTAGGAGAGCTTACCCAGTTGTTCCATATAGAGATCCACAGGGCCACCTGCCCAAGGGATCTGTGGCTTGAGAGCAGTGAGCAAGGCTGGCTGCTGGGGTGGAGCTATCTGTCCTTACATTACATTGAAAATGCTTGGCCCGTCTCATGAAGCCAGACACCTTGGTATGTTTGGACCACTTCCCCACACCTGAGCTGCTTTCCTTATAATTGGAGCAAAAAATTCCCTTCACTACTATGAATTCAGAATTTAATTTCATTTGGGATCTTGCATTTGAGAGAAAAATCAGCTTAGTCTAAATAAGCGGATTTGTCTAGGAAGTGATGATTTTACCTGAAGTTGTTTAACTATTAGCTTTAATTTATCAAGCATAGTCTTACTACAATATTGAGAAGTCTAGTTCTAATTAAGCATTCCAACTTGGCACTTTTTAAGTACAATTGGTAGCTTTTCCAATATGCACCATACAAGTGAGCTGACCCACAGAGGATATTTGGGGCTAAACTTTTATGGAAAATATCTATTCTACTGTTGCTTTTGTAGTAACTCTTTATGAGATAATTTAAAAATATAAATCTCAGGGTCTATATCTTTACCTTTTTATTGCCATTTGATATATTCCTGTTTTGTCTCCAAAGTTATAAATCCCCCAAAGCAATCTAATGTTTTCCGCACCAATAAAAATCTAGCAGAGTTTGCCAACTGAAGCAAGGGGTTGAAAACTCTAGAGAATGCATCACCCAATGAGTTTATGACCATTCTGGATGTGTAATTCTTGCATTTATGGTGCACTGAGAGCATTTAGCAATCTGCACATACAGCTATAAACCCAGAGCAAATGCTTGTAATGAAGAACTTCCAGCCGATCTGTGGGATCTGTGGGAACATTGTGCTAAGGATATTGTTGCTTGTCTAACCACATTCTCATCACAGGTTGTTTCAGAGATGCATATAAAGGATGGATTTGCATGTCTACTTTTGCAAAGTATACTTACATATTTTATCTTACTCATAGCCCGATATTTGACACCACCAAAATTTTGAGCCCTTCCATTACATTTTATGAAATATAATTCAGGAGGAGTTTCATCAATAAATTTGGTGTTTGGTTTACTTATTTATAGTCAGAGGTCCTTTTAGTCATAAACAGACCCCGGAAGATCAACTAGTAGATGATGGCGCTTGACAACTCTAATCTTTTAGCCTTTTTTAAAAACTGTGTTCAAGTAGGAAAACATTAGCTTGATTTTAATCTAAATATATCAGAAATTTTCTCTTTTTTGGCAATAAAAGAAACAGAAACCCCTGGACATTCATAAGTAAGTTAACTATTTAGGTCCAAGTTATTTATCCTTCCTTTCAAGGCAAAATGAGTTAATAGTATTCAACTGGGGATTTAAAAATCTATGTAAATGATGTGATTATTTGAAAATAATTTTATCAATGACTCAATGTCAAAGTATCGTTTTTAGTTATTTTCTGGCTAAGGAAATGCCATGACTGCCAGACAGCTCAATGGTATTGGGGCTGAAATGTGACAACCCATTTCTGAACCAGGAGTATTTCCTCTTTTTAGAGTTCTTGTGCAACTGATCTTGACAAATGAAGTCCAAGCGAAAAGTATAGAAATATGAAATGAAGTTAGGGACTGATAGAGGACAAAGCAGCTCCCCAAAAAAGGGAGGTCACCAGAAAGAGAGTGAACTCGAAGCCCTTGGGGTGGGGGTGGGGGCTTTAAACCTTCCCGAGCTGTATCTGTTCTATTATGATTGGCCAGAATTGGGTTTTGAGGAATCAATGGTTTTGTATAATTTTGATCCTTAATTTGAAGGATTATCTGTGGGCTGGTCAGATAATCCTGACCTGGAACCCATCAGTCTCTCACCTGCCATCTCACCTCCCCAGCCTCACAGCAAGGGGGGTGCAGATGGCTGATTTCATTCTTCCTTTCCCAGGTCCTCTGCCCTGCCTCACGTCTTTGACCTTTTGTATCTACAATTATGTACAAAACCAAAAGCAGTTGCAACCACAAAAATGATATCATATTGATACAGGAATGCAATTTTAAAAATACATTAAGGCAATAGAATTTTATTATGCTTCAGAAATTTGTTCTTATATACTTTAGTATGGTTTTGTTGAATACATGAGCTAAGTGAAGTACTAAATGGAATGATTTTCTGAGAAAATTTCCCCATTGGTTCTCTGCTAGTAACATGTTGTGTCCATAAGTAGAAGCAAATAAACCTAGAGTATTAATCGTTATACCCCAGTTAACATTTTGACTTGTCTTTTCTTCTTTGATTAGGAAAGGAAACCTTATAATGAGCCAAGGGATATCACAATTGAACGGCAGCAACATCTTCCACCCTGTAATAAGAACTCACTTAGTATTCTGGCTTGTAAATAAGAAATATTTGTCATTTGGAAATTAGTTTTTCTTTAATTTTAGTATGTATATATTTACAAATGATTATAATTCTTCATTTTAGTTTAGCATTAGCATCAGGAAATTTTATTGAAACAGTTTTCTTTAAATATTACTCCTTGATAGGAACATTAATGGGATCTGTTCATCATTCATTTATGCAGTCAATCATTGTATCATCAGTAAATATAAAAGTATTTAGGTATCTGATGTTCTGCTAGGTACTAGTCAGGCTAAAAATGATATGAGAAAGGCAGTAAGTGCACCAATCCTGCAGCACCTTAGTATAAGAAAATATACGTATTTAGTGTTAAGAGCTATAATAGAGGACAATAGAACTTCTTGAGTGTATAAGGAAGAAAGAGATAAAGTTTTCCTATGAATTAGTATCTGTGGAAGGAATGGAAAGATATTTTGGTAAAAACAGCATTTGCACTGGACCGTAAAGTGTTTTTCCCAGCAAAAGACATTGTAGTAGGGTAAAAACATTCCACATACAGAAAATAATAGAAGTGAAGATTTAGAAATGTTGGGCCCTAACGTGAGATCCTGTATGAATGAAGCACATGGAGGGTCGAGAAAGGCCTGGCTCTAGGAATTCCTGCAGACTAGCACTTGCTCACAAGAATCCAAATAGCAGAAAGACGGTGGTAGTGAGACAAGAAAGAAAGTGTGACAGTGGAGTGCCTGACTCCAAAGAACGTGGCGTTGTGGGTGGTTGGCACTGGGTCTCTCTTTGCTGTGTATGTAATGGCTGAAGTTATAGCAGGATGGAAAAGAGACCAAGACAAGAAAGAAATTTATTTTGGCATGGGCAACACCAGGAAGACAAGGACCAGCACCCCAAATACTGCCTTCCAGCTGCTGAAAATAGTTCCAGAATTATATAGGAGAACAATGACAGGGACCCAGAAAGGACCCAGATGTCTGTTTGCAGTCTTGATGAAATTGTGGCCTGGCTCATCATTATCTCAGCTTCCTTGTGCAGAGTCTTGCTGGCCTCACAGAAGGTGCTACCACAAAAATCTCAAAGAGAGAAAAGGTCAACAGGACTAAATGGAGTTGGTTAGGGCAATGGCCAACTCTTCCTACAAATCCAAGGAGCCTCTGTTATGGTGGGTAAATGTGTAGATGCAGGAGGAGGGAAGATTATCAATAGCAGTATTCTAATGAAATTTTGATAATTTTTTGTAAACCACATGGTATATTATAGGTTTTGTAGTTTTGTGATCACGTGTAAGCTTTATGGGACAAGGTTGGCTAGAAGCTGACTAAATAATTAAAATTTAAAATTCAAGTTTAAAATTTTTAAACTAGCCCAGTAAAAAGAAAATTGAACCCAAGATATGTATATGGTAAAATATATCCAAGTTTAATTCATTAGAGCTATAATACTAGTTACGAAAGCTGAAAGAAGGAATTAAAAGGAGAATATGAGTCTCAAGATTTGAGCCTGGGAGATGGGGGAAACGCAGTTACTATAAAACAGAAAATATAGAGTAGGAGAGGGAGATGTTGATGGGTTGGGATTCAGACTTATTGATTGAAATGCTATAAAGACAGCCAAGGGATGCATGTACAAGACTCAGAAATTCAATCTGTTGCCGAGGAGAAAGGTCTCAGCAAGAGCTCGGGATAGAAAGCTCAATTGTCAGTGCTGAAAGTGGCTAAGAGAATAGTGATCATCTGAGAAAAAAAGAAAATAGAAGGAAGAATGTTAGGAAGCACTTTCACTTGAGAGATAAGATGAAGAGGGAAGATTTAAGGACAATAGACAAAAAAGTAATGAAACAAAATGGGGAAAACAGCAGAACAGTATTGTGGAAACCAAAGAGCAGCCTGTCTCAGTCAACTTAGCTGCCATAACAAAATACCTCAGACTGGGTAGCTTAAGCATCAGAAATTTATTTTCTCAGAGTTCATGAGGCTGTAAGCCCGAGGTCACCCTGCCACTGTGATCTGTTTCTCATGAGAGCTCTCCTTTTGAGTTGCAGATGACCACCTTCTTGGCCAGAGGGAGCAGAAGCACTTTGGAAAAAAGACAAAGACAGCTTCCCCCCAACACATATGCAAGAGAGACAGCCCCTCACCCAAAAAAAGCAACCACTGAGTTCCTAGGAGATGAGCTTTTATACCTTACTGAAGTTTTTAGTTGGCTCTTTTATGATTGGTCATAATTGGGGCTTGGGGATCAATATCTTTTGCACAATTTCAATTCTTATTCAATTGTTGTCTTGTGGACTGATGGACTTCAGTCTTTTGGGGATGATGGACTCTAATCTCCTGGAGATACCTGGATGCCTCCCAGCTTTGATCACTCTTAGAATTCATTTACTATACCAGTTGTCCTATATTTGGCCCAGCTGAAGGGGCTGAAGATTCATTTTAATTTCCATAGGTCTTTCCTGGTCATTGTCACCCCCGTATGTTATTAACCTTGCCTGTTTTCTTCCTTTTGAAGATGCCCCCTTTTAACTCTTCCTGTTTACAGGACTTCTGCCCTGCCTCAGTATCAGTGGCATGTTGCTGTTAGAAGTTATATTGCAATAAGTTGAAGAGTGTGAAATAAAGAAAATGAGCAGTTTAAATACTATTTAAGGAGGGGAGGAAAAGGGAGGAATGGTATACTAGAGGCGAAGTTTAAGCATGTTTTGTAATAGCTAGAGAGAAGCTGAGAAAGAACAATTGTAAAACATAAAAGAGATATCATATGGTGTATGCCAGCAGCCCAACCCAGACCCGTGCCTTTACAATAGAGCCATTTGACGTCAGCTGACAAGTGTGACAGTGAAGTGCCCGACTCCAGAGAACATGGTGTTGTGGGTGGTTGGCGCTGGTTTTCTCTTAGCTGTGTATGTGATGCCTGGCACTATAGCAGGACTAAAAAGAGGCCAAGACCTTATAGGGGCTGGAATCAAAGCTGACTACTGATTTCCTAAGGCCTCTGGAGTTAGAAACATTGCTTGTAAGATTTAAGAAGAGACAAATAAGACAACATCTAGAAAACAGAGTGTGCTTTTCTAGAATTATTGGCAGCCTGGAAAAGTCTCAGCCTATCAGGAATATTGTTTATATAAGAAAGAAAGGTATTTTGTGCTCAGAGCCTGGTTCAGTGGGGATGAAGTGGGTACCATTTGTTCCATTGTGATTGGATAGCACTAGACATCGAATTTTTCCTGGGCTGTGAGCATGAAGATTATTTTGGGGGGGGGGGGGGAAGGAAGCCTTGTGCTTCTCAAAAACAGGCCAAAATGTCTTTACCCCTTGAAGATGTAACATCTTTGCATCATCTATGGGCACCATAAGCAAAACTTAGAATGAGTAACTTGTTTGTGGAGGAAGGTGTGGCTATGGGAGGTCACCTGGAAAGATGACAGGCTCAAGTGCAGAGAGTGGACAACCTCAGGACAATGGGGTACACTGACCTGCCCCCCATCCAGGGCAGAAAATTTGTTGTCACCATTGTTTCCTTGTTTTTTTTTTTTTTTTGTAAATTACACACTTAATTTGCAAACAACAGAAATAGCTAATTTTAATTCCCATTTTTGTTTCCCAGTTCTGAACTTAGACCATAGACACAGGTTAGGCTACAACTTCAAAGAAAGCTTAAATCATTTTAAATACAGGTTTCCGTTCATATTTCTTTCAAATTCAAATAAAATTGAATGACTGACCCTTATTCAAGTTCTCAAACTGTATATCTTATGCTCCTATCTTAACAATGTGCATGTATAAACTGAATCCACCAATATCCTCATATGATTATCTAAAATATCCCAAGGTTGGCACATTTCTAACATTTTGTTCAAATAAAAAATGAAGCTTAAAAAGCTCAAGACTATTTTTATAAGAGCAAGAATTGAACTCAAATAATTGTTTTCTGGATAAAATCATTTTTATCACACAGGTTCCGATGTCAGTTACCTTACTATTTATTTGTCCATGCATTAAATAAAATGAATAAAACAGTATGCTTGCCTCAAAGAAATGTATGACTTGTTGGTATATAACATGCCATTACAATAAAATTAGATGCATGAAGTAAGAAGCAGTAGACTGTGATCCATTTGGATGTGTAACTGCAGAGTCAGATATTGTCTGCCCTGGAGTTGCTATAACAAAAGTATCATAGGCAGGTGACTTAAGCAGCAGAAATGTACTTCTTACACTTTGGGAGGCTGGGAAATCTGAGATCTGTATGCCACCATTCTTGAGTTCTTGTAAGTGTCCTCCTCCTGGTTTGAAGATGGTTATCTTCTCATATCTGCACATGATAGAGAACAGAAAAAGGGGGAGTAAGTGCTATTTTGTATTTTCAAAAGGGCATGAGGCATGAAGGTCTCCACTATCATGACCTAATTACCTCCCTAAGACCCAAACTCCAAATATCACATTAGGGTGAGATTTCAACACATAAAATTTGGGGAGGACATAAATACTCAGTCCATAGCAAATGCTTATGAGTTGTCTTTTTTTTTTTAAGCTTTTAGTTCTGGGAAAATTGTTTAACTACTATGACTTTAGTTTTAAAATTAAATAATAATTGTATTTATCTCATTGGGTAAGGACGATTGAATAAGAAAAATTGAAATAAAGAGCATAGCATGATACCTATTACAGAGTAAAATCTCAAATCAGTGTTAACTAATAACCTAAAATTACAAAAATGGGCAAATGTGGTAGCACGCACTTGTAAGCCCAATATCACAGCCATCCTCAGCAACTTAGTGAGGACCTCTCTAACTAAGGAGACCATGTTTCAAAAAAAATAGGGTTAGGGGGTAGCTAAGAGGCAGAATGATCCTGGGTTCAATCCCCGGTAACACACACACACACACACACACACACACACACACACACACGGAGGGATATACAGAAATGTTTTTATACTAACATAAAACTTTTCACTATACCTTCAAGAGAGTTCTGGAAATTGGAGATATGCGGTATCCCTGTCTCCTCCTTGTATTTGTGCTCTATGAGATGGAAGGGCTGTATCTGCTGAAAGAGGGGGCTCAAGAGTGTTACTCACTGTGAGATGCGTGTGAGGAAGGACACCTGGTACAGCTCGCAGCCTGTCTGGGCTTGGCCCCAGCTAAAGAAAGATGAGGTCATCTGCATTCCATCTGTTCACCTTGGTGTCCAGTATAAAGTGTTACCCACTCACAAGGGAAACAAGCCATGTGAGTGTGTTTATAAAGCGAATCCAAGAGAAGAAACATTGACAGTTGGCAGGCTGAAGAAATTGGGAAATAAAAGTACCAGTGGGTTTGGAAGCTTCTCATCACATCACGAGGACAGAGCTCATACACTCAACTAGCACTGTTAGGCTGCAGGTTATAGATGCCAACTTAAATTAGCCTAAGTAATAGCAAGTGGAGTGCTTAGTATAAAGAATATGAGGAATAGTATCAGGCAGCTCCTGCTACAAAGTTCAGAAGGCTTCTGAGCTGTACAGAGGACTGAGCTCCCGAGTAGAAAAGCTCCAAGTCTTTGTATTCTCTCGTGTCCCTTTGCATGCCTTCTTTACATTCTCCTTAGCAATCTTTTCTGTTTATTGAGCATTCATGGTTAGTCTAAAGAAAATTATCCCAATGTCCTTTTATTTTAGTTGTAGCTACCAAAAGATTTATTCCACCAATTTGCTCCCATGGTTATGGTTATGCATAACAGAGAAACACTGATAGTGGAAGAAAAGAAAACTGCATAGCATGACACAGCATGTATTTTGAAGGTTTGAAGGTAGAGTCAATTGAATTTAAAAACTGGACCCTAACTTTGCTACTTTTATTATATATATTCCTAGCTATAAAATGCTTCTTAGTTAATTCAGGATGGAAAAGAAAAGCGGAATAAGGTTTTGTTTTGTTTTGCTTTATTAAAAACATAGATCATTAGGACATTGTCTTCTGACATAATTAAAATACAGTTAAATTGCTGAGCATGTCTGTAATCCCAATACTTGGGAGGCTAAGACAGGAGGATTGCACATTTCATCAGCAACTTAGTGTGACCTTCAACAACTTAGCAAGGCCCTGTTTCAAAAAAAATTAAAAAGAAAAAGAAGGGCTAGGACTCTAGCCCATAGCACCAACAAAAAGCAATCTAAGTTATAGGTTAAGAATAAAACTTTGGTTAATTACCTTGGTTAATAGAAAAAGAAGAGCATATTTAATCAAGCTCACCCAAACAATGTGTCTGTACTTTTACCTTATTTCAAAGGCACAAAGAAACCCTTCTATAACTAATGGCAGCCTCATAATTCCCTGTAGGCAGATTATGTTCAAGATATGTGAGGAACTGACTGCAAGCAAAGTCAGGTGAAGTCTCTAGGTGACACTACGGAAGGTACTGAGAAACAGCTGCTGAAAGAAAGCATAACAATAAGAAACACCTCCTTTTTATTGGCTTTTCAGTTATAAAATATATACTGGGTTACTATGGTCCTAGTAAATACTCTCAGACACTGTGGGAATTAATATCAATTTCTCTTTGTTCAAATGTGGCACTGCTTGTATTCTTTGACTTAGACGGGCATGGATTGGGCATAGGAAAAGTGTTGAGGAGAAAAAACTTGTATGAACTTACATAGTCAAATTACAATACAAGAAATTATGATAGGAGTACCAGGGTGGGTGATATGGAGAATAGATACCAGCCAGCTCTGTGATCCAAGCTACTAATTTTTTTCAGGGTCTTATTGTAAACAATAAAAATGTGAGTAGGTTGTTGCAGTTCAATCCTTCATTTAAAAATATCTATCATCTATCTATCTATCTCTCCATCATCTACCTGTCTATTAAGAGAGGTTACCATTTTACACACTTCATGTAATCAATTTATTGGTGAAGAACATAGCATTGCCTGTGGAATTGTGGGATGGAGAAAGGCAACAGCGGCAGGAAGCCAAATAACAAGGTGGCAGGGTCAATCTCTGGACCAGAGAAGCAACATGGCTTCCATAGGCTCAGTGGGGGTCTCTGGGATAGACTTCGGAGTCAGGGAAGGCCAAAAAGATGTCCATGGGCAATGGCTCCCATCAGCTAGCCCAAGGAAGAGGTGAATAAAGAAAAGTGTGTTAAGGAAGGGACAGGTGCAGGGAGAGTGTACTAGGTAGACAAAGATGTGATTGCAGGAGAGAGTATAGCATATTAGGAAAATGAAAAAAAAATAGTAGGTGTATTAGTCCATTTTCAGTTGCTATAACAAAATCCCCAAAGCTAGGTGTTTATAAAGGAAAGATATTTATCTACCTCACAGTTTGGAAGGACAAAAGTTCTTCCAAACTGTTCTTCCAAAAAGTTCTTCCAAAAAATTGGATGGCCACATCTGTTTGAACTTAGGTGAGTGCCCCCTTTGTGAGTGGATCACAACAGACCAGAGAAATGGAAGGGGAATCAGAAGGGGCCAAGCACACAGGATGGCCATGCTTTGTGAAAACCCACTCCTAAGAAAGCGACTCACTCCATGGCCCAGCATTAATCACTAACTGCGGCAGCATTTCCAGTAACCTAGCCACTTCCAACTAGGCCTCATCTCTTAAAGGTTCTGCTTCCCCTTAATATTGTCACACTGAGGACCAGGACGCTAACACAGAAACCTGTGGAGGCCAAGCCACATCCAGACCATAGTAGGAAGGCTGATGGCAGTTTTCCAAAAAGAATATTTGCTTAGCTCCAAAGCTATAAAACCAAAAGTTATTCTAGGGATGATCCTAATATAAATTGACGTTTGCTCTGATGATTGGAATGATTTTGAGGACAAAGGTCTTTAAGCTCCATCAGAGAATCAATGATGACTCCTTCATTTGGTAAATGATGTGCAAGTACCTTCTATGTGCCAGGCACTGGGTCAAGTGCAGGAGACACGGTGGTGGCTGACATACATCTGGCCCCTGACTTTGTAGAAATTGAAATCTAGCCAGGAAACCAGACATTGAGTGAATAACCACAAGTATGTTGAGTGCTTCTGAGAAGTTAAAGGTGTCACTGGAGGGTTTCCAGAGATCTCTCACCAGCCCAAGGATGCTGGAAATGTTTCCATGCTGTGCTGGCTAAGCTAAGACTTCAGAAGAAAGAAAAATGGTTGGTTAAGAATGGAAGGGACCTGGTTTAGGAATCAGAATATAAGGCTTTAACAGGAAAAGGTCATGATGGCTGAAGGATTGAGGCAATCCAGGGTGCCTAGAGCAGAGAAAGCAGGAGAAGATGGCAAGATGAGTCTGCAGGTCTGGTGGAATCAGATTGTGCAGGGTCCACGAGAGCCTGGACCTCACCCATGGACAGTGGAAGCTACTCAAGTGACCAAGCAGAGCATGCTGCCATTCATCCAGTGTGTGTTTCAGAACTACCTCTCTGTTAACATAGAGATACATAGGAGGAGAACAAGAAAGGAGCATGGGGGCTCCAGTAGCAGCATCTGGGGAGAGAGTCTAGTGTCATGATCTAGCGCTTTGACAACTGGGAATGAAGACAGTGAACACAGAAATATGTAAAGGGGCAAATACAAAAGTAAAAGATTGCTCACAACATTTAATTTTAAGATTCATGCAGAGTGAACAGAGATATGCCTTCTCTTCAGGGTTGCTGGGCACCAAGGTATATATACATTGAACCACAATTCGCATAAATGTATGAATATGCTAAAACACAATGTGGATCTATAAGGTGGGTGGTGGTGACCATACACAAAAGCAGATTAAAAAAGTCATTGAAACAAACATTAAAACTGGCCACAGACCTCTCTGAGGTAGCGATGGGAGAAGAGGCTGGTGATCTATGGGTTCTCTGAAATAAAACCCAAATAACAACTCTTAGACCTAAAAGGATAAAACAACTAGTCATCTTAATTAGTTAGTTAGCTAATTATCTTATTTAATGCCATTGAATGTTCAGTTTTTGTACCTTGATGCCCCCAACCCCTGCCTCCTTCTAACTCCCTATGAACAAGCATCTCTCTAGTATTGTCTTTTCTAGTGAGTCTCTTAGTAGAGATTTTAAGATCCTTGTTCTTGTACCTGATTTCCATTGCAAATGAAATTGAAATTTTATCATATGGAAGTCATTTCATCAGCTTATTTAACACAAGTCTTGCCCTCGATACTATATCAATTTATTGAACAGACAAAATAATCCTCACCATTAGCAGTGACCTGGCAGATGAATGATGGAAAGGATTGAGAAGCAGATATTGGTTGATGCTTAGAAGATTTATCTTCAGGAATGATGCTCCATTGGCCTATGGCAGCCCACCAGGTTTTCACAGTTACTTCTTTACTGAGTTCAGTTTCTTTTTCTCTGCAGTAGAGACAATGACTATATTCTGCTTATCCTACTCTGCTTAATATATTTATAAGATTTGTACTATTCTCGGGTAGTAAATTATAAGAAGCAGGTTGAAATTAGTGTCCCATGGCCTATGGATTATTCTCAGCCCTGATCCAGAAATTTATAGAGAGCTCCTGTATTATCATGCACTGAATGTATAATCTTTCCTCCTATAGTAAGGATGCACGTTCCCAAGGAAACAGAAGAGGAGAGAATCAGAATATCCCGTGATTATGTATTTATATCATTTCACCATTGCCATACAAATTTCCTAGAATAACTACTAATATCACCACTACCAACTTATTACTGAGAGGAGTTAAAACAAATTGTGTGCACACGATCTTCCTATCTTGCCCTGCCCTCCTCGGTTCCAATCTTTGTACATTATGCAACCATTACATACTGTGGCTTTCATTCTTTAAACAATTATCTCTAATCCTTACAATAGTGCTCTTCTAGTAATTTTAATAATCTATACCCTATAGTTTGTTCTAGAGTAGATTTCTTAGGAAAAGCTCATGGGATTACTATTCACATAGCATTGGTGTGTTGAAAACATTTTGACTATTCATCGGATATAATTCAGGACGTACATTTTGCTTTTCTTGAGTGTCTTTAACTCATGTTTTCCAGTTATATTTATTATAAATTATTTGTCCAAACTTCAGATTATAAAATATTTTCCCTTATAAAACACTTTCTGCTTTTTTTGTAGACACCCAAAATATTTCTTTATTTTTCTTTGAATATAAAGCCCATTGGCTTTACTAGAACATTTCTGGGTATTCATTGTCCGGGGTCAATTTTCTCAGGCACACAGTATTTTCTTTCAATACATAGTTAAAATTTATTTTATGTTTTTGTGTTCCAGGGATTGAATGCAGGGGTTTTCTACCTCTAAGCTATATCCCAAGCCCTTTTTATTTCTTGAAATAGGGTCTTGCTATGTTGCTGAGAGTCTCACTAAATTTCTGAGGCTGTCTACAAACTTGCAATTCCCCTGTCTCAGCCTCCCAAGTGCTGTGATTATATATGTGCACCATCATGCCCAGTTACATATATATATATATATATATATATATATATATATATATATATAATTTTTTTTAAATTTTGGGAAACAGTCTTTAGTATTTGTTTCTTTGCTTCATTTTCTTCTTTGACTATCACTAATACCTATTTATCAAATCATCTCTAGCTTTTCTTAATATTTATACATTCTATTTTTTACTCATTTTATTTTCTTTATTTTGAAGCATAATTACATATAGTAAAATGCATAGAAGATAGTGACAGTTTGATACATGTTTCACAAATGTGTAATACACACAAAGAAGCAACATACAGTTAAAATATAGAACATTGACATCACCCAGAAAGTTTCCCTATGTTCCTTTCCAACCTGTCCCATGCTCTGTTCAGAGAGGACCACTATTCTCTTTCATGTTGCCCATTCATTCTTCAGCTGCATAAAAAGGACATTATACAGTTGATGTTATTTCATGTATTTGTTCTTTCACATGGCAGGAGAGTCATCTTTGTTATTTTAGGCAGCAGTTGTTTATTCCTACTAATTGCTGATTTAATTTGTTGTACAAATATGTTTATTCTCCTATCCATATGGGTTGTTTCTAACTTGCACTAAGACAAATAAAACTATGACCAACATAAACATACACATTTTGGTAGATATATATTTTTTGTTCTCTTTGGCTACATATCCAAGAATGGAATTACTGAATGGTAACGCAGGTGTATGTTTAACATACAAGAAACTAACAAACAGACTTCCACATTTTGCCATTTTACACTCAGAGCAAAAAAGGATGAGATCCATTTGGTGTTGATAGTCTTTTATGTCTTATCCATTATAATGAGTATGTAGATATTTAGTTGTAGGTTTCATTTGCATTTTCTTTATGACTAATGATCTTAAAAATCTTTTCAGGTGCTGATTGGCCATTTTTCCACCCTTTTTTGTGAAATGCTTATCCTAATTCTTGCCCATTTTATTGTGTCACTTATTTGTAATTATTGATTTTATAATTTATATATAAATTCTGAGTTAAATATACACATCACAAATATTTTCTCAGTCTTTGACTTGATTTTTTTCATTTTTAATGATATTTATTATGAGTAAAGGTTTCTAAATTTAATGAAGTTAGAACTTAATTTATTAGAATTTAATGTATCAGTTTATTAGAATTTAATTTATTTGAATATAATTTATTAGAATCTTAATCTAATACAATCTAATTTATCAATTTTTATGGTTCTTTTTTGTTTAGTATTGAAATATCATCCAGCTGGATTTTCTCTTGCCTTCATATCGAATGACATTGGTTTTTAGATAAAATTCAACTGAACACATCTGGATAGTACTGATTATGAGTGCTCTATTTTTTTTCTTGATGTGTTCACCTAGTTTTCTGCAAATACCACATTGTCTTGATTACTCAATTCAGTATGAAAATAAGATAGTGTTAAGTCCTCCAACTTCTTTTCATGATTATCTTATTCATTCCAAATCACCATTTTTCCATTGTTTGAAATTTCTTCATTCATGTAAGATATATATTGTCTTTAGGCTTCTGTATAAACCTTTAGTAGGTTGATGACATTCTCTTAATCCAAAGCTTTCTCATAAATTCATCATGAATGGGCATCAAATTTTGTCAAGTTACTTTGTTACTTTTCTGTGTCAGTTGGTGTGTTTTTCTATTTTATTCTGTTAGCAAGGAGAAAATCTTGAGTTACGATCAAATAGTCAATGAGCCTTAACTTTATGATACAAATGCTTCATTTTGTATAGTATGCTTACTCTCCACAGACTCTGAGAGTGGATAACAGACCATTTTCATGGTTTGGTTAGTGTTTGTATGATAAGCCATTTTCCATCCATTGATTTTTAGCTTTTTTGTGTCCTTGTATGTTTATGGAGTATCTCTCATAAGCTATATATATATATACATATATATATGTATATATGTATATATGTATATATGTATATATATATGTATATATATGTATATATGTGTGTGTGTGTATATATATATATGTATGTATATATATATATGGTTTTATTTTGGTTTTTAGTCAGTCTGATGATGTTTGGTTTTAATTAGAATACTTTGTTAACTACTTTAGGTAAAATTGCTGACATGAAAATATTTTTATATAGCACTTATATATTTTTATATCTCCTTGAATTTATGTTTCATTATTTTCCTGTCTTGCCATCTTTTGATTAATCTAGCATTTAATATTCAATTTCTCCTCTATTAACTCTTTAAGTCTACATTTTTATTGTTCTTTTTATGGTTACAGTAGATATTAAAAAAGCATTCCTTAGCCTTTATGACCTCAAATGAATTAGTAATTTATCACTTTCTGAACAAGGCAAGAATTGTAAAACACTTTAATTGTATTTATTGAGTATAGACTTTCTGTACATTTTTGTTATGCTCCTTAATTTATTCATATTTTATATTATTATTATTATTATGCCTAATTAATACAGATGCTTCTTGATTTACAATGAGGTTATAATCCAGTAAGCTCATCCTAATTTTAAAATATTATTAATATATAATAAAAATTATTTAATATACCTAACCTAATATATGTTAGGAATATTAACATATATAACATCATAGCTTAGCCTAGCTAACCTTAGACATGCTCAGAAAACTTAAATCAGCCTACAATTGGGCAAAATCATCCAACACAAAGTCTAGTTTATAAGAAACTATGAACAAACTATCTCATATACACACACAGACAAATATTTTGTAGACATGATGGGATGGATAAACAAAAAACAAAATGTCCCCAAATTGCTACCAAGCAGGTTATTATAGAATGTCAGTCATTTCCTTTTGGGATTACATGGTGGATTAAGAACTCAGCCCACTACTGCTTCCCAGTGTGCAGTGTGGTGAGAGTATGGTACTAGGTATCACAAGCCCATGGTAAAGACCAGACTTCAAAGTACAGTTTCCAGATGGACGTGGTGGTTCACACCTGTAGTCCCAGTACTTGGGAGCTGATACAGGAGGATTCCAGATTTGAGGCCAGCCTCAGCAATTTAGTGACATCCTCAGGAACTTAGAAAGACCCTGTTTTAAGATAGTATATCTTGGCTGGGTATGTATCTCAGAGATACAACTTTTTTTTGGTTTAATCCCCAGTATCCCCCTTTAAAAAAAGATACAGTTTTTACTGAATGTATGTTGTTTTTACACCATCTTAATGTGGAAAATCTGAAGTCAAATTGAGGGAGATGGAAGATATAAAAGAAATAGTAAACATGAGTCATAAAGAAAAGACAAGGAAAATATAACTTTAATACGAAAGCCTAATGCCCGGCGTGGTGGCGCACACTTGTAATCCCTGCGCTTGGGAGGCAGAGACAGGAGGATCGCGCAGGTTCGAAGCCAGCCGTGCTGGTTTAAGAGACCCTGTTTCCCAAAATAGAAAAGTATGAAATAGGGAGTGGGAGTGTAGCCCGGAGGTAGAAGGGCTTCCAGGAACCCCACTACCACCAAAAAAAAACCACGAAAGTCTTTTGCTAAAATTCCTCAGACCTTCACTCCACAAACCAGATGTCACTGTCAAGTTCCTGGGAAATTTACAAACTTTTATTCATTCTTGTATGATAATTACCACTGAGCACTGAAAATTATCCTAGCAGGAAAGAGTTTAAGCAGACAAGACATCTGTTGATGAGGCAATTGAGATCCCACCTACCATCCAGAAAGTGACCGCATCACCATCTTGGAAATTCTCTCACTATGATAGTTACATTGAGCCCTGTTAATTATATTATTGTATTATTCAACTAATGAATAGTTTAAACAAAAGAGATATCTATTCATCAGACAACGGAGTCCATGTAATGATCACACTGATCCCCAGACAATGACTAGATCATCATAAACCCTCTGTCACCACAGGACTGATGTAAAAGACATAGACCACACCTCACTCTGGAGATGGCCTGAATTCTCCCTTGAATGTGTATTCTTTCCTTTCTTAAATTAATCTCTATGTCTCTCACTGATGCATTCTTTTCCTTGATGTAAGATCACACTGGTCCTGAGCTAAGAGAGTGGTTGAGTCTCAGTCTCTGTCTCTGTCTCTCTTCCTACCTGCCTCCCTCCCTTCCCTCCCTCTTTCCCTCGTTCCCTCTCTCTACCCTCCTTTTCTTTCTCCATCTTCCCCCCAGTCTCTCTGAATTCCTTGCACTTTTCTTGAAATAATCTCTTCTTTTATGACAAAACCATCATCAGTCAGGGACCATCTGTACTTGCTTATATATGCTCATGCTTTTCTTTATGCTGTAATCCAGTCACAGATTAAAATAAAGTCAATCAATGCAGCTTGTAGCTTATAAAACATCCCGCTTCATCTGGTACCTCCAGGTTCAAGGGTATAGCTGTCCAGAACTCCTGAATGAGAACCTCCGTCCCTTTGTTTACTTGGAACTCTCATCCTGTGAATATCTTCAACTCAAATATTTATTTATCAAAACTGAGGAGATTTCTAAAAAAATTACTCTGGATTTCCTGTTTAGTTTTGCATCCTGTGTTTTGTGTAGCCCAAAATTTACAAAGTGATGATTTTGCCTTTACCCCTGCCTCCCTCTCTCCAGGATCTGGGCTTCTCAAGCCCTGGTTGCCTTGAAAGATTTGAACTCTTTTTTTTTTGCCTTGTGCTTGCAGTCCTGTGAATTTATTAAAAGTTTTTTCTTGTTTCCTTGCTTCTTTGTTAAGTTCTTCTCTGTTTATTGTGCCATATCAATTATCATTTAATATATGAAAAGGGAAAAATAGCTTGAAGGAAATTATATGCTTCCCCTGACTTATTGATCCCTTGGATTCTGGTTGTCATGACAGCATCCAAACGTTTTCAGATGGCTTCAAAATTATTTTTCCTGTTTTTTTTCTAGTTGTTTTCAGTAGGACGGTTGATATGCCCCAAGGTATTATACCTTAACTGAAGGTAGAAGTCTTCTCATACTATTTTATACACATTTCTATAATATGACTATGATTTTTTTAGGACTCTGGTGACTTCTAACACTGTGAGAGAAATGGTATGATAATTGCCTACTCAGTTCTTTCCCAGGTTTTATGCTGGTGACATGGAAGTATTGATGCCTCTGCTTAAAGAGAGATGATAGTATAAAATAATCTTCTGTGGAAAAATACATCTATTGATGTAGTTGGGATAGCCAAGAATTTCAGAGTCCTCATAAAATTCTAGGTTTACACGATATGCTTTCTTTTTAGTTATTGTTGTATTTTTTTATTTTAAGCCTCTTTCTAAGCCGGGTTATGATTTCTTTCTTTTTTTAAAAATCCCAAGGTGAAGATTTTATCTTTTGCTGAGATGTTTTCATCATTTTCTCTCCCCCAGAGTGATAAATCAGAGTAAAATAATAAAAAGTCTCACTTTGGCAGTTTGTTACCTAAAGTCTATCTGGAAACACAGCAAGATATTTTTCCTTTTGGAGTAATGTGAATGTTTTTATCTCAAATTTTAAGTATTAGCCTTCTCATTAATAAAGATGGGTATATGAGAGCATTAACAGTTAAAATACATGTACAATAAAATAATTTATTTATAGCCAAATACTAAATATATTATACTGTAGAATTTAAAATAAGATAGTCTTTAGTACAGGTTAACATAAAATATTACTATTAATTGGTGAATTATATTATTTCAATTTTTCCTCATATGTTTATATTAAAATATATAAATATACTAAAATGTGTATATATTTCAAGATTTTTCTTTTTATTTCTTTCTTAAGCCCCAAATAAAATATGTTCATTGCTTACATATGATACTTTAGTTGTGAGATAAAGCTAAAAAGATAATAAACCATACTTTTGAATTATGGGCTATGAGAGATTTCTTTTGTAATAATAGGTAGTGCTTGTTTTCATATTAAAATAAAACATATTTATTGTGGGCAATTTAGAAAACAATATTCTTGACAATTCTTATTGAATTATCTACAATTATAACTACACAAAGATAAGGCACCATTAACACCTTTTATGTATTTATTCATTTTTATCACCTACACACATGTATAAAGAATTTATTTTTCCTAATTTAGTTAAATTTAAGTTTCACTGGAGATTTTATAAAAGTAAATAATGAGCTTTAAAGTTAGTTTAAAATTTAGTAATAAAAATAAGTATCTTTATTATTTCTGTAATTACCACAACGATAAAGAAGCTCAGGACTATTTCTGGCTTACTTTCATATTAAGGATATTTATCTATTCTGTTTTGGTTTATTCGATCATTTATTTAACATTTACAGTCAAGAAAGTGACCATCTGTTTTTGCATACCCAGGATAGCCAGTTTATGGCTTTTTCATGACTTAATTGTTAAGAACACTTTACTTTTATATGCAAGTGATTTGCATAAGAAAGTATATTGTTTCCTTAATTATTTGCAAAATTGTGACATGTAAAAGAAGGATATGGTGTCACATAACAATAAATGTGACATAGATCCTACCCTCCAGAGACTATGGCCTACCTAATATAAGAAATAACATCAATTTTATAAGTAAGAAATATAAAGGATTGTAGGAGAGGTACAAATATATTTACATTGCCATGTGGACTGTGGTACAGGAATTTTATAAATATGTTAGAGTTGTGAAGAAAATATATGCAAGGTTCTAGCCAGGTGTGGTGGATCTCTCTTGCAATACTAGTACTTGGGAGGCTGAGACAGGAGGATCATGGCTGAGATAGGCAGTAACTTAGCGAGACCTTGTTTTAAAACAAAAAAAAATCTTGGAGTGTTACTCAGAAGTAGAATGCTCCTATATAAACTTTCCAGTACCCCCCACAAACATATTCAAGGTTTTATTCTATGAAGAATAAGGACTTTAGGTTCAGAGAACCTGAACATGAATTAAAGGAACAGAAATAACATGAAGATGGCATTTTACAGTTACCAGTTTGGCAAAAATTCGGAACTCCAGTGAGACTTTTGCGTCTTGGTAGAATGGAACAGAAGAGTTCCCAAAAAGAATAACTGGAAAAGTGACATGAAAAACAAAAGAAAACATCTGTTTAGAGTATCAGGGAGCTTTTAAAATGATGAGAATTTGTGAAATTTAACTTGCAGAGACCACAGAGCTAGGGAATGAGCAGATGCTGGGCAGCTGCCTTACCACGGGGCGCTCTCCAACTCAGGGCAGAAAGTCAAGTCTTTGGCAGAGGAGACAGAGAACAGAAACAGCGAGAGAAGAAACCCCGTGGCCACACGGGACTGGTTCATGACAGAGAAAGCTAGAAAAGCTTCCATGCAGGTCCAACTTCTCCTTCAAAACATTTGATGATGTTTGCAGTTGGATGCATCAGAATGTTTAACAGAGAAACTGAAAACCTCTGATATGAATGGTAGACTTTTCTGGAGTTCCTCAGGGCTAAGGAGACGGGCTCACCTGAGCCAAGAAATAGGAGACATTTTCAGTCAGGAGGTGAGGATGAGGCGTCAGAATTGGAGACTCAAGTGCAACCAATGGCATGCTCCAGACATTTGCCTAATTCTGAAGTCATGAGTGGCAGGAGGCCAAAAATCTAAATTGAAGATCTTGGAAAAACAAAAGGAGGATATAAGAACTCACCAGATGAAGCTCACTAGTGCACAGCCAACCTCTCTGTTAAAAGCCTGCAGGGATAAGACCTCTGGATGACTGGTTTCTAGAAAAATTGCATAAATACATTGAGCTCAGTCACTGATTAATTTGACCAGTGTCCCTCTACCCAGCATAGAAAATAGTAAAGCAACTTTTGTGAAATAACATGACCCAGAGTCTTTACATAATATTATTTTACATATATACAGTGTTTCTTCTGATAGCAAATACTGCCAAATATGCCAAGCATTGGGACCATGTAACTGGAAAGCCAAGGGAAACAAGAAGACAGTAGAATATATTTTGATCGCCTAAGGTCTTCTTTGTTCAATGTTTGTAGAGGTGTTTTACCTCCTTGTTTAGGTTTATTCCTAACCAAGCTTTCCATACAGGAAAGCTGCTGATTATTTTATTAATTAATTAATTTATTTATTTATTTTTCCTGGTGGCACTGGGAATGCAACCCTTCTACCTCCTGGCTACACTCCCAGACCTACTTTATATATTTTTAAAAATTGGAAACAGGGTCTCTTAAAACAGCGAGGCTGGCTTTGAACCTGGGCGATCCTCCTGTCTTCGCCTCCCAAGCGCTGGGATTGCAAACGTGTGCCACCATGCCCTGTGCTGTTTTTAATATTGATTTTGTATCCAGACACATTGCTGAATTTTCTGATCAGTTATTTAAGCTTTTTAGTTGAGTTTTTTGGGTCTACTTAGTATAGTATCATGCCATTTGCAAATAGAAATAGTTATTTTTTTGCCCATGTACTCCTTTGATTTCCTTCTCTTGCCATATAGCTCTGGCTAGAGCTTCAAGTACTGTATTGAAAAGAAGTGATGACAAGGGAGATCCTTGTCCTGTTCCTGTTTTTGGGGAGAATTCTTGCGGGTTTTCCCCATTTAATATGATGTTGACTGAGGGCCTATTGTAGATTGCCTTTATGATGCTGAAATATGTTCCTTCTATTCCAATTTTCTACAGTTCTTTTAGCATAAATTGGTGTTGGATTTACTTAGCCATAAAAAAGAACAAAATTACGTCATTTACAGGGAAATTGATGGAACTGGGAAGCATTATGCTAAGTAAGATTAGTCAGTCAGAAAAAGAAATCAGACGCTCTCCCTAGTATGTGGAAGCGAGGGGAAGAAAAAAGGAGTCATAGGAGGATCTCTATACAAAGAAGGAGAAACCTTAGACGAGCAAATAAAAAGACCTAACTGAGGGGGATGGGAGGAGGAAAGAGGGAAATTCCCTAATGTACATGATGTACATCCACAAACATATCAAAGTCATTCACTAAGCCAAACATAAGAAGGAGGGAGAGGGAAGGGATGGGGAGAGAACTGGGGAAGGGAGGAGTGATGTGTGCATGTATGCCTCTACCATCTTGTACTCCATTAAGATGTAAAATAAATGAGACATTTAGGAAAAAAAAACACAGTAGAAACAGATCCATAAGTGATATGTTGATGAATATTGGTAAAGAAAAGAAAATAAGCATTCCTTTGGCCTGTGTTTCCTTTTTGAATTCATTTCAGAGAAACCAAAGAGTTGCCAAAGGAAATTCTTTAGAAAGAAATCTGAGTAACAAATAGAGAAGAGATGACAGACTACATCACCATTTTCTAGTATTGTAAAAAACAAGTTATCTACATGGTGATTATTAATGACTGGTAAAACCATTAGACGAAAGACTCATAGGGAGTTTTATAATGTATGTATCAGGCTGACAGCACTTTATGTTTTTAAAACTTTAGTAATAAAAAGTTAATTTGAAAAATGTCTGGAAACCAAACAGAATTGGAAAGAACAATATGGATCCTCACACACTAGTGTAAGTTGTACAAATGGTTTTTAGGGTAATGTTTTAATATGAGAAAGATGAATCCAGGTATGGTGGCACATGGCTGTAATCCTTGTGCTTGGCGGGTGGAGACACGGGTATTACAGGTTCAAGGGCAGCCTCTGTAATGTAGCGAGACTCCCAGCAACCTAATGAGACCCTGTTTCAAAACAACAACAAAAAAGAAAGAAAGGAAGGAAGAAAGGAAGGAAGGAAGGAAGGAACTAGCCGGGTGTGGTGGCTCACGCTTGTAATCCCCACGCTTGGGAGGCGGAGACAGGAGGATCGCTCAGGTTAGAAGCCAGCATTGCTGGCTTAAGAGACCCTGTTTCCAAATAAAAAAGTAAAAATGCGTCTGGGAGTGTAGACCGGAGGTAGAAGGGTTTCCAGGATCCCCAGTACCACCAAAAAAAAAAAAAAAAAAGTACTGTGGGTGTAGCTCAGAGGTAGAATGCCTTTGTTTCAGCCCTCAGTAAATCACATGCAAATGTAAGAAAGATGAATGTGCATATACAGTAACCCACCAATTTTACTTTTAGGTACATACTGTAAAAAAATACAACAATGTGGCTCAGAGAGAAATACCTAAAAATGTTTGTTGTAGCCATACTTAAAGAACAACGTGTTGAAAAAAACCTAAATGGCCATCAGTGGCAGAAGAAATTTTTTATAGTGTGATATTTATTCACTTTAGTGTAAGTAGCAAAGGAGAGCTATCAACATAATGCTGTACAAAAAATGTAGGTGTGATGCTATGTGTATAAAAATCGAATAATATACAAGACACTACTGTATATTATTTACCAATGCATGTTATAAAAGTATTATAACACATTAAGTGATAAAATACACCAAATTTTCTTTTTAAAGGGTAAGGATTAGCTGGGAGTGGTGGCACATGCTTGTAATCCCAGCATTTGGGGGGTTGAGACAGAAGGATCGTGATTCGAGGACAGCTTCAGCTGCTTAGTGAGGCCCTTTGCAATTCAGTGAGACCCTGTATCAAAATAAAGAATAAAACATAGGGTTAGGGGTATAGCTAGGAGGTAGAATGCCCCTCGGTTCTATACCCAGTACCTCACAAAAAAAGACAAGGATTAGTACTTAGAATGATGTATAGAAGATTTTCAATATGTCCTTACTATTTTCAAAAGAAAGAAGATATTAATAAGGCAAGATATTAATATTTGACAAGTATGTGGTGGTATTTAGATTTTATTAAATTATTCTGTATAGTCTCTTATTAGCTTATAAATTTTTACAATTAAGAAATTTAAATGGAGCTGTATTTTATACCTATAATTGAAAGACATTTGTATTTACATAATGAGCATTAACGAACTATGTTAGATATGCATGTGTTAAAAGAAAAAGTGAAAGGAATTAGTATTTAAGAGAGCCTAAACACAGTCAGAACTCTGTTCTCTTTGATGAGCAGGTGCTGAGAAATAAATAATAAAATTCAGATAACAGAAAAAAATGTGTTTGGTTTTGGAAAGCAATCAGAGGCACAACTTATCTCCTTTATCTGTAAGAACAACAACAAAAAAATAGACTGTACTGTGCTAAAATGGTCTTGAGTGGTTTCTGTCATTCCTTATGATTAGTTTGGACAGCTGCCACATTATTATTTCCATGGTGAGCTTTATATATCCTTAAGACTGACCATCTGGAATCGTCTGGACCATTTTATCTCTGCTAAAAGTAGAATCACCTCCAACCCCACTGCAGACTTGTAGCTTCAGACACAGACAGCCAACCTGACCACATGCCAGGTCTACGCCTGCTCCTGACACAGTCACTCCATGTCATGGATGGTACCCTGAAAGAAAAACAATATCTGAAAGAGAGAAGAAGCAAAAGTCAGTTTACTTTCTACTAGCATTTATTGAAGTTCTTGAGTAAGGAAAGTGGCTGAAGTCAATAAATAGAGTATAAGTAAGTCCGAGAAACTATGGGTCAGTGTAGTCAAAATGCACACTGAGCTTTAACCAGCTGGGTCTCTTGTCAGTGACTTGATTTCCACATCCTTCAGAGGAAGGGTATTCATAAACTAGAATAGCATTTTGTTTTTTAGAAGCACTTTCACACATACTATTTACACGGTTTTTATGGATGAAAAAAACCTGAGTTTGAAAGAGATGGTTATACAATGGGAGAGTGCCTGGTCTGCTGACTTCTTGGCCAGTGATCGCTGGTAACATCATCCTGAACAAAACTTTTCTGTAGCAACTTCTTAAGTTCATTAAAGCATAAATTCTGGTATAGAAATTGAGGTAGGGAATGACCTGATATAAACAAAATAGTACATTAAAACTAAGTCACATGGAACTAATGACACCCAAAGAGAGATGGGCTATTCTACCGAGGAATATTATTTGAACATGGGAAATAGAGAAAACTCTGCATAATCAATGAGCTTATGGCAAGCTATGACTCTACCAACCAGGAAAAGAAGGAAAAAGAAGGAAGGAAGGAAGAGAGGAGGGAGGAGGAGAAAGAAAGGGACCCTTGTACTTTCAGAAGAAATCAAAGAGGAATTTTTCTAACTAAACTTATGGGTTTCTTTAAATCCACGGTTTCTGCCAAAACACTCAAGCACAGATTTGGGACTTATATTTGACAAGCCCCCATATGCCGCATTTTCCCTCCAAGATTTTCCTCTGGCTTTCTGAATCTGTGGTTGGTTGAACACCGGGTTTTACAATTGCTAAAAATACCCTGTAGTCAAGCTCCTTCTTTTGTTTTTTACGTAGGGGATAACACGGCTCCATCAGGGTTTCTAAGCCTTTGCCTGCCTCCTTCCATCAAAGCACACTCTGTATGCCGGGGTCATTTAGATTTTACTTCAGTGCAGAGAAGTTGGAGACTAATTAAGTGAGATTGCTAAGGCTCACTCTCTTCTTTTCAACTACCTTGATCAATAGTTAATTGGGGTGGCTTTGGGGTGATTTAAAATGATGGCAGAAGCTCCCGAAGAAACCACAAAACTATCACAAACTACAGGAACGGTTCCAAAGGCAGTGTCAGCTACAGAGGCCAGAGAGCTTGCAACCCAGGCTTGTAGAGATGCAGATGTGTGGCTGCTACTAAGCAGGGCACCACCACCCTCTGTACACCTGCCCCACAGTCAGCACCTCAGCTCTCCAGGCTGTCAAGGCAGCCCCTCTGTTGTATTATTCTACAGCCGCAGCAGACAGGATTCGCTATAGTACTTGCAACGTCCCATGCAACATAAAAACATAAGGCCCCTGGTTCAGAAAAAGAGGGAACCCTCTAAAGCTATTAAAAATTAAGCTTCATCCTTTTGTTTGTGCTGCGCTCTCTCTCTCTCTCTCTCTCTCTCTCTCTCTCTCTCTCTCTCTCCCTCCCTCCCTCCCTCCCTCCCCCCTCTCCCCTCTCTCTCTGCTGTGGTGTTTCATATTTGCATTTAATGTTGTGCTCCCTTGTACAACACTCTGAGGGCAAAAAGCAGTCCCTCCCCAATGCCACACCCCCATTCTTCGACCTGTGCGCAAGCTGTTCACAGTTTGCCAAGCGCCCCTTCAGCCAGTCACTGGGGAGGTGCCAGGAGGAAATCGATCAAATTACCTTCACTTCCCTTATATCATGTTGTGGGATGACAGGTGACCCCAAGGATATTATAGCAACAACACAGGGACATCCGAATAACTGGATTAAAGATGGGAAAGGCACTTACCCCTGCCCTGTTGCCACCAGTCCAGGGAGAGATGGCCACTGCCATTCTCTTCCTCAGAATGCCACCTGGCTCCCAGACATGGTGGCATGTGCTCATAATCCTAGTAGTTGGGAAGCTGAGATAGGAGAAGCACAAGGTTCAAGGTCAGCATCATTAACTTAGGCCCTCTGTAAATTTCTGAGACCCTGTTTCCAAATAAAATATAAAAGTGAGCTGGAAGAGGTGTAGCTCAGAGGTAGATTGTACCTGGGTTCAATCCCCAATGCCTAAATAAATAAAAACTACCTGGCATGTGTATCTAACCTTGATCCATCTGGGGCTGTTGCCCAGGTCCTGCAAGCAGTGATGGTGGTAATTCCTGAGCAGGGTTAGGTAATGGGCGGCTGGGTATACTCATGAGAAGAGGAGCAGAGAGCCAAGGACCTATCCCTGGAAGGCAAGGAGACTGTGAAATGAGTGTTCTGTGAGTTGAGGTGCAGAAACCTGAGAATATGCTCCATTTTCCCATCCACCAGAAGCTAAAAGTAATAGAATTTCAAGAGGGAGATCATAGAGCACCAAACATCAAGCACAAGGCTCTTTGGAGAGACTGCCTGACTGTGTTGGTTGCAGTCCTGAAGCAAGCTCTGCCAGAGCCCTTGCTTCTTAGCACCATTTGAAGAGGCCAGATATAGACGTTACCTAAAAGTAGACTAAAGGATTCAAGAGAATGCAGGCGGATGGCAAGGCACAGACAAGTGTTTTGAGTACACTTGCTGACATTTTATGAGAAAAATAAGTTGTTTCAATAATATTTTATAGATTTAGTGCTATTCCCTATAACTTCACTTACACATTCAAACTTACATTTGTTACTTATCATCTCTTTGTTGTCTTAATGATTTTGTGGCTTCAGGTGGGCATATTGAATTGCAGGGATACATTATTTTGGCAAGTTTGCCAACACTTTCTCTTTGTCTAATTTTCTTTAATAAATGTATTGTTGCAGTAGTAATGAAGCTACACCAAGGTGTCTCTATTTTTTATTTTAGGTTGAGGATTTCAATTTGTTTTGAGTAAATCATGCCCTTTTCAAACTTGATGGAAATATATGTTTTGGACAATTTGGAGTTTTCTCTGTTATATTCAACTGGGCTGTGATTTTTCCCACCTTATAAACTCAGGTCAGATTGTTTGCCTCTAGGTAGTGAAAATCTGTTCCAGTGTATATTTTTGCTTGAAATTTCAAACTCACGCCTGGCCTTTCAATATCTGTCAGATCTCAGCCTTAAAGACTTGGGATGGGAAGGGCTGTTTCTGCAACATCTTCTCCTCTTTCTACATTTCCATTCCTCTGTCTGCTTTGATGGACAGCAGAGATAAAAAGAAGAAGAAAAAGTTCTGAGTGTCCAGAGCTGGGAGCTGCTCTGGTCCTGTTCTGCCTGACAGTAGAGAGCTATCACCAGGATTTTGGGGGCTGATGGCCACGTGCCCACTCACAGAGAACATTTGTGAGTTCTTAGGGGAGCCCCATAGGCAAGGCATCAGCACAGTTCATCCACACCACCTCCTCATACCCCCGCAGCATGC
Source organism: Muscardinus avellanarius (assembly GCF_963383645.1). Classification (NCBI taxonomy): domain Eukaryota; kingdom Metazoa; phylum Chordata; class Mammalia; order Rodentia; family Gliridae; genus Muscardinus; species Muscardinus avellanarius. The sequence goes on from NC_137794.1 coordinate 98,732,891, forward strand.
ACTGATGGTTCTCTTGGCCTCCTGTTCTTGAAATTCCTTTCTATGACAGGCAGCATCCTCGGTGGCATGATAGCCAGACAAGTTTGTCTTGTCACCCTCTGAAGTGCCCCTGGACTCTCAGGAAATCCATTTATTCTTATTCTCACAAATTTATTCCTATTCCATTAAGTGATAGAAAAGCCCATCAGCCAGACTTGACATACATAGCCAGTGCTCTTCTCCCTTTGGCAAGATGGCACAGAAGGCAGATCGTCCTCTGTGCTGGATAGAGTACCTGGGCCAGGGAAGGAGATGACAGGCTCCCTGGTAGCTGATTCCTCCAGTCTCACCAAGCAGATCTCTGCTGCCCCCATTTCATCCACCATTAAACACATTGCATCTTGTAAATACTAAGAAATGGGTGACTTGATATAAAGTGACAGAAATGCTGTCACAACAAAGCAATATGGAAGAAAATTAGCAGAGCAACCACAAGTCAGAAGGCCAGAGGGATAAATCTATGAACTTCCTTTAGGAGGGGTGGCAGGTGGGAAGAAAGCCAACCTCGGTGTGAGCAGAGGTGGGGTCTCCTGTCACCCGGAACAAGAAATATGTCAACTGAGCAGGGAATGCACCAATCTGGGATAGAACCCACCGCGGAAAAAACGCCTGCCCCTTGGAAATATATGGTCCCATAAGGGAAAAGAATTAAAAGCATTTCACTGATGTGGCTTTCAGAATTGAGCACAGAAATACACAACCCCCAGGCAGGTCAGGGTCCGTACCAGACATGGAGGCAGAGAGGACATGAAGAACCAACCGCTCAGGGGGCCAGACCTGGCCCGGCCCCAGGCCCAGGCACCACCGAGTGGTGTAATCGCCATACCTGTACACGTGTGTAACCAGTCACTCACTGGGTGTCTTTTTCTTTTCAATCTTTAGGAAGAGGCAGCCAGAATTCTCGCCCACCAGCCAATGTCCGTCGGCACATGTGCAGCTTTGAAAAGCCCCACACTGCAGTGAATGTGTAAGAGAAGCTGCATGGACACTCTAGTGTTTGCCCCTTGCTTTCTCTCTCCTGGGTTTTTTCCACTTTCTAACATGGAAACAGATGTGGTGCATGCCATCCAGAATGAGGAGCTCACGTCCGTGCCATGGTTTGCACGACTGCCCTAATTGATTGTTCATCGTTCTTAAAAGGACACTGTCAAGTGGTTAGTAGCCTTTTTTGCTTATTTTATGTTTCAGTGCAACACTTTTTTTTTTTCAAATCCTGGAGATTCACTTTTGTTTGTGACTCCTACTCACAAGCTCCAAAGTGAATCCCCCTCCTCTCGAAATTTGTCGGCTTCTTGGCAAACCGAGCTTTTTCCTTTTCTTTTCTTTCGTTGCCTTTTTGCTGCTACACAGATGTTTGAAATGATCCTGACTGCATTTAAGTAAAAGCTATAGCTTCAATTTATGGAAGAGTTCCATAATGTCAGCTTGAGGGGGTGGGTGCCAACATGAGCCTCTGCTGGGTGTCTCCCATGCCCTGGGGAGCACAAAACGAAGGTTTTGTGAGTTCAAAAAAAAGCAAGTTCTCAAAATAAAAAAAAAGAAAGAAAAAGTAGTCATTTTCCCAACACGCTGAATGATTTTTATCAGATTTCTCTGTCTGATAAAAACAATGCATGTTTGGCCCAATTTTTGATCTTGACAGTGTCTCTTTAAGTGAACTAAAGAACATAGACCATGTTCAATTCATTGTGCATGGAGTCTGTGGTCATTTTCAGCTGTTTCTTTACAGCCCTTCAAACTCCTGGGAGAGTCAAAGGTACACATTCCTGCAGCAGGAGGGGCCCCCTGATGAGGTCTGTGGCTCCAAGAGAGCTTCAATGCCAAAAGTCCAATTTGTTCAAATGTTTGCGACCCGACTGGCCGCCGAGGCTGGTGAATAGGGACATGGTGTCTCTTCCCTTCACTCAGTGGAGTGTGCTGAGGGGTCTATGGCCGCCTTTCTGCTGTTCCCTTTAAAAGCCTACATAAGAAGAGTGTGGTCTCCATCAAGTCATCCCAGTTCTTTGAGGGACAAATACGGTCACCACACCAGTGTGTTTCTGGTGGTGACTGGAGACTGCTGCGATTCTAGGCAAGAGCAGTCTCATGTGGCCGGGTACAGTCCCTGTAATTTCTTCCAGTCTAAAGGCACAAGTGTTTCTTGCACCATGGGCTGAGTCTGACCAAGGACACAGCAAGGAGATCCTAATTGTGACAGCTGCTGGCTGCCTGTCAAAAGGGATTGATGGGAATGGGTAGATGAGCTTGTCCTGTCCTGACAGCAGGGCCAGAGAGAGAGGAGAACCAACTGACATTTCCTGACTCAAAGGTGAGTGTCGGAAAATAACAGTAAAAGCCAAATGTGGTGTATTTCAGTGGGTGACAAGGTCATACAACTGTTCTCAAGGTAATGGACTAGTTGCTAAGAACTTTTAGAATGAGGTCTATTCATGCTTTTCTCCTTAAGACTATTAAGGATCAGGAAGCGATTAGGTGCTTTAAAAGTGTGCACCATAGATGAAGCCTGGGTATTTTTTTTTAGCCTTGGTTGTTCCTGTAAAAATTAATTTACAAAAAAAGGGTATGTTCTTTCTGTGACCTTCAGTTCCCACTGTTTTTGTCAAGAGCAAGGCAAAGGGATTAGTGCTGGAAATAAACTGGAACATCATGGTCTGTCTAGGTCTATCCTGGCCCAGAGGAATAATCCCAGCTGAGCAACATGACTGTCCTATATTTCCATGGCAAATGGTCAGGCCATCGGAGATCTGAAGTGTCTCAGGTGATTTGCAATTAAAATGATAGATCTGGTAGCAGGGAGCTTAGAAGAAATGATAATGTTTGACCTAAAATTTCTGCAAAGAGAATAAAATCAGGGCCCATCTCTACTCCCTGCAGGAATATAATTCCATCTGCCATATACCTCTACTAAAGCGAGGCTCTGGTATACCATGATGGCCTATGTACACTTTGGCATGAGAATTCCTCTCATCAGTCGGTAAACCATGATTGGGTTGAACCAAGATCATTTAAAATTTACTTGGAAAAAGTTTGGTATTTATCAGAATTCTACCTGTTAGTTTGAAACTGATGTGAAAATTTTCTAAGGATAGTAGACCTTGTACTCAGAAAACATTGCAGGGGCGGGGGTTATAAACTTCACTGATGATTAGAAGATATAGCCTGTATGTGTCTTTTTCTTTATTGGTTCATTGAAGAAAGCACAAGGCCTAATAAAGGTAAATCAATTTTGTGTGTGTGTGTGTGTGTGTGTGTGTGTGTGTGTGTGTGTGATCTTTTGTCCTTTAACATACAACTTGAGATTGTAGAATGGAACTGATTTAAAAATTCTAAAAGAAGGGCAATATACATAGACTTTGTAATATTGTAAATTTCAGCAAGCCAGCGATTCTCTGACTAGCTATAGTGAAGTGAGGAGAAGTCACAATGCTATCCCAGACATAATGTCCATAGCAACTACTTAGTTCTCATATAAGTATAAAGCGTTTCTCTTCAAAAGCACATTCAGAGATTCTTTCCCTTGCAACTAGTGATGAGTCAAAAGGTAGGAAATTGTATTTATGTTCAAAGAGACTCCAGGTTGGAGACTATATACTGAATATGCAGATTTTTAAAAAAGTATTCAAGAAATAAAACTAGTCATTTAAAGGTTTTTTGTGTTGAAGATTAACTTAGGGCTTCCTAAGAAAAGTCTGACTCAAGTGATTTCAAATAGTTCCTGTGCCCCCACATCTACTTATATAAATGCCCAAACATATTGGCTTGCCGGCTTCTTTTGAGAAAAAAAAAATATTCAGCACTTGCATGAGCTCTTCCACTGACCCTAGATTTTATTCAATGGCCCCAATTTTACTTGAAACTACTACTGGCCCCCTGGATCTTCCCAGTGTCTTCTCCAGGGAGTGATATCAGTGACTTCGAAAATATGGACTACCTGCCAAACTGGTAGCTGCTGACTCATGCACCTGGAGACGAGAGATCTGTACACCTCTGACTGGGTCTGTCTGAGGCAGAATAGGACAATAGGAAACTGTAGGTTCAGGAGTCACAGCAGCCCTGCGCTAAAGCTGGCAGTCCATGGGTCCTTTTCCCCAGGAGCCTCTCTCTCTCCACACTGGAAGGTAAAGACATTTCCTGTTTCCACTTTCACTTTTAGAAAAAGCAAATGCTAGCCTCTAAGGTCCTAAGGAGCCAGGCTTCCTTCCTTCTGGGAAGGTTTTGCCTTGTCCATGGACTCTCTGGATACTGTCCTTCTAACTGTTGTGAATCCGTTAAGTCTAGTGGTGGAGACTGAATTGTACATCGGGGAGACACTGTTGTGTAAGGCTCCCCTTCAGCAACTCACGCAGGATGCTTTCTTCTTCTCAAACACCCACCCACTGTTTTTTTCCCATTTTAGACCTCTCTGGAGCAGAGAGCATGTACTCTGCAGATGTAACTAGTACTTACTGAAGCAAATAAAACAGACAGGATCACTCTGTATGCCAAAGATACACTAATCTGTTTACAACACCCACTCCCAACTCTTCTCTAAAGTGCTGTAAATATTGAGTTTTGTCTTGGGGGGATTGTGATATTTGTCTAATGAAAGAAAAATCAAAGCAAAATCATGAAACTGCTTGTAGCTGGAACAGCAGCCCAGGCTTGTTTCCTTCTGCATGTGATAACTACACCTCAGCCCATGCATCTGTATGTCCTCTAGGCGCAAACAGACACTGGCTCTGGGAACTTCAATATCAATAAAGATGTTTAACCACCTGAGATATTTATCCAAAATATGCTATATTTGATCAGCAAGTAGATTATATATGGCTTGAGATCTATCTTTTGAAGTTAAAGCAGGGATAGGAAGTTTTGTGACAGTTATGTGGTATTTTCTAGATCAGACTGCTTTTCTTAAGATTAAGAAATTACATAAAATTAAATTATAGGTGGGAGACGCTAATAGCCGAAGGAGAAAATATGAAAATTATCTGGAATCAAATAAAAGTCTTCTCTCACAGGACTTTTGCATACTTATAATGTACTTATTTCCTTGTAGTGTCTTATATGTATTTTCCTTTTTTAACATTTTAGTAGCTCCCAGTCTTTGCATAGGAAATTTCCTTCTTATACCAAAATAGTTATTAAGCCTTTACCTGAACTAGTGATAGTAATTACGTTTATTAGTGGTCATCTGAATAATAAAACAAAAATAAAACTCCATATAATTTATTTACAGTTGTATCTAACAGCACACTTTATCATGATAGTATTCACATGAATTTAAAAATAGCAGTGTATTATCTACAAAGACAGCTATTCAGGCTAGTAACAATACTTGATGCCTGCATAGATTCATAGGCCATTAAGGTTGTCTTTGGACCACAGATGAGAAATCACTAGTTTTGAAGGACCAAAGTTTAAATTCTGTGCTGTACTTTCTATGAGATGATATATTTCTTATACTATCTATGGTTCTTAAGAAGCAATTTATTTTGTCCTTGAAAAACCAAAGGTTAGTCTAATTTTTTGTAATCTCATAAATGTCCTGGGGCATGAGATCTGTTTCCTAATTAAACAGGACTTTGCAGCAAAACTAGAACATGACTCTGAGGGGAAGGAAAGCTGCTAATTTTGACAGCTGTAGTGAAAATTTCCCATCATAAGAACAAAAATTGGATTTGATTACAAGATAACTAAATTGCAATTTCATCTGTCTGCAAGATCACTAATAATACTGTTAACACATGACATGTGGGATTTTTAAAAGACGCCCAAATGGAGCCCGTGAACAATGAGAAAGTCGAGGTGAGTGAGTAAGTGAAGGAATTGGGGTTTTCATAGGATTTCTTGGGAGTCCCAGGATAGCTTTTAGTTAGTGTATGGGGAGACAGGGGCAAAGTTTCATTGACGCTTCTAAGCCTTATGGTTGAACTAGGTGCAGGTATTTGGGAAAGAAAAATAATTCCCATTACAATGGAAAGTAATGGGAATCATTACTTGGAAGGAACAATAATACATAGTGAAGGAGGTAAGAGGTGGGTAAAAGGTTTATATTTTCAGAGAAGGATGATGTTGAAAACACAAGGGCAAAAGAATATGCATAGAGTGGTGGATGCAGACAATCAAGAAAGGTCAAAGCAGAAGGTGTGTTTACAGCTCTGAACTCAGGAAGAGAACCGTGTGTATTCTAGTTTTGCCTTCTCTGCTTGACTGTTTTTGCCAGGAACACCACCATCTTGGTCTTTAGTTTGTTCAATTCAGAAAAAGATAGGCTATTCTAGCAAGATGGAAGTTCATAGATTGATAATTTAGCATTTAAAAATATGCATTCTCAGGTGATTATTGACCATATATTAGAGAAACCAATTTGATATACAAGTTTAGAGATAAGATTTTTCGCCGAGCGTGGTGGCGCACGCTTGTAATCCCTGCGCTTGGGAGGCAGAGACAGGATGATCGCGCAGGTGCGAAGCCAGCCACGCGTGCTGGCTTAGGAGACCCTGTTTCTAAATAAAAATGTAAAAATAGGTCTGGGAGTGTAGCCCGGAGGTAGAAGGGCTTCCAGGAACCCCAGTACCACCAAAAAAATAAATTTAAAAAAAGAGATAAGATTTTTCTTAGAAAATTAAGAATTTGCAGAGGTGGGTGTGGTGGTGCACACCTATAATCAAGTATTTGGGGGGCTGAGACAGGAGGATCACAGGTTTGAGGCCAGTCTTGGCAACTTAGTGAGGCCATGTTTCAAAGTAAAAAATAAAATCTGGCTTGTTGAATAAAACAAACAAACAAACAAACAATCAGAATGGATTATCAGATATATGAATAATCTGAAAAGTGAAGTAAAAGATTTTAATTGTTATATCTGTTTTACAGTCTTTATATGCAGAATTTTCTATAATCACTATCAGACATCCTATACTAATCTTTATTTATTTGACTCATTCCCTTTATGATTATCAAATGTGAAATGTTAAAACGTTACCATTTCATAAAGGTGGCAATCATAAGTAATTCTTGAGGAAGTTATTCTCATGGTTTCAAAATTATTAAATACATCATTTAACTATTTTATCATTTTCCTACATTTTTCAAACAAATGACTATGATATGAAAGTTTATTTTATACCTTCACCTAAAGGAAAAGACTCTGCTCATTCTCCATCTCTTTTCAAATCACAGATGTGTTCGTATTGTGCCACTTTCTCGGTTGCTTTAATGAAGGAAAGTAAAAAAGCAAAAACAAAACAAAACAAAAAAACAGAAGAAAAACGACTTTGTTTGGGGTATTAACACTGCGGTTATTAATAGAACGCTCTGGTAAGGTACTGCCATCTGCTAAGAGAAAAGAAGCAGAATGCAAAATCAAGACCAGAGCTATTGCAACATACAGAATAGAATCAGTGCTGTCCACATGCAGTCCACTTCCTTTTTTTCTTCTTCAGAGAAACTTTATATTTGGCTGGTTTTGTGAGGGTTTCATGAACACGAGACTCAGTAAGGCCAGAAGACTGCAAGGACTCTAAGACTTGCCTTTACCGGGATTAGTGAGGGGACATCCAGACAAAGGCCCTTGTCTCAGCAAAGGACACTTTTCCTGAATCTTAATTTTGTCTCATTTGCATCACACTGTGGTGGAGGACTAATGGTAGATGTGAGTATTAGTGTTTTTTAATCGTTTGTTTCTTCATTCTCTCTCTTTCAAGCACAGGCACTTGAATACTCACAGTGTGCAAATCCCAAAGTAGCTGCTGAGACCTAGGGACTTTATGTGAATTGCGATTTGTTAATGTGTCGGGAACAATGCTATAAAAAGAAACATAAGAGAAAATGGAAAGTCATGAGACCCTGCAGTCAACCCTGGTCTGGGTTTTCCTGTCACCCGCTGCTTCTTTTCTACAGGTTCCATCTCTCTGGCTTCGCCCCTTTGATAATGGGAAATACTTGCACGTCCGGATGGGCAGCTGAGGGTTCTGTTTTATAACTGCAATGAGACTGGATTTATGAGTGGGTCTTCATTTGTCCCCAAGACCACTCATTATGTTCTGTTGTACACTGATAACCAAGATTTTAATTTTTTTCTTCATTATTTCCAGAGTCTTTCAAAGGCTTGCATTGAGAAGCAGGTTTCTCATTTCCTTAATAAATGTGTGTGTGCGCGCGCGCGGGTGTGTGTGTGTGTGTGTGTGTGTGTGTGTGTGTGTAAGAGAGAATACAAACCATATGTATTCATTGACCTAAATGAAAATAACAATTTCTACAACAAATTGACTTTTCTACTTTTCTCCCCAAGAACTTTATTCAGGGTCAGTATTTCCTTCCTTGGTGGCCTTTTCTGAGGCCTGTGGTACTTGCAGTTTCTGGTATTTGATTTATAGTAAGGAGGGATGGTGTGAAGAGGAAGGCTCTTCTTTCAATGGAGGGTAAGGTTAGATCCCACTGAGTTGAGGTTACATTGCATACGATTTTTTTCCTTTTACCTTTTTTTTTCGGAGGGGGGTGTGTGAAGTTACATGTGTCTTGTCTCTGTGCATAATCCATCTGCAAATAAACCATTTCTATTTTATTCATAGTTCTAATGGCAAGTCTGTGTCATGGTCTGAACCAGGTGGAAGACAGGTACCCAAGGGTCAGCACATGTGGCACCGTCTCTCTGTGCACGTGAAGACCAATGAGACGGCCTGCAACCAAACGGCCGTCATCAAGCCCCTCACTAAAAGTTACCAGGGCTCCGGCAAGAGCCTGACCTTTTCAGATACCAGCACCAAGACCCTTTACAACGTAGATGAGGAGGATGCCCAGCCGGCTCACTTCAGCCCTCCCAACAGCCCCTCCATGGTGGTGCATCGACGCGTGCCACCCACGGTGACCACGCCGCCTCTGCCACCCCACCTGACAGCAGAGGAGACCCCCCTCTTCCTGGCCGACCCGGCCGTCCCCAAGGGCTTGCCCCCTCCCCTCCAGCAGCAGCAGCCACCGCAACAGCAGAAACCCCTGATGGACCAGCTGCAGGGAGTGGTCAGCAACTTCAACACGGGCATCCCGGATTTGCACGCAGTGCTGGCAGGCCCCGGGGGACCAGGGAACGGGCTGAGGTCCCTGTACCCGCCCCCGCCGCCGCCACAGCACCTGCAGATGTTGCCCCTGCAGCTGAGCACCTTCGGAGAGGAGCCCGTCTCTCCACCCGATGAGGACGAGGACGACAGCGAGAGGTTCAAGCTCCTTCAGGAGTATGTGTATGAGCGCGAAGGGACTACCGAGGAGGATGAACTGGAAGAGGAGGAGGAGGACCTACCGGCGGCCAGCAAGCTGACCCCAGAGGACTCGCCTGCCCTGACTCCGCCGTCGCCTTTCCGAGACTCGGTGGCCTCGGGCAGCTCTGTGCCCAGCTCTCCGGTGTCGGAGTCTGTGCTCTGCACCCCTCCTAATGTGTCCTACGCCTCTGTCATCCTGAGGGACTACAAGCAAAGCTCTTCGACTCTGTAGTGGGGAGGTGTCTGCCTGGAGAAGCAAGATGTGCCAGAGAGCTGTGACCCCTTCAGAGAAGTACAAAAGTTAGGAAAATCTTGAGAGTGGCGTGCTGAGGAAGAAAGGAAGAACTGCTGCTGCTGCTGCTGCTGCTGCCGCCTTAAGGAATGAGAGGGAAAGAGACCACGCCAATGGTGATGCAGGCCAGGATTGTGATTCTTGAATTATTCAAAAGCCTTCTCTAGGAAGAAAGGGAATTCTGACAAAGCACAATTCCATATGGTATGTAACTTTTATTGCAAAAAAATAAAATCAACAAAAATAATCTCCTCTCTTGCACAATCGTGCATAAATATATTTGCCCACACTCGGCCAGGCTTGAAAAGAGGCAGCCCCCGTGGATGGGCCAGTCACATCATTAGTTCATCTCATGGCATTCATAGTGAGCAGGTGGAGCCAGACAGAGTGGCCAGGTGAGAGGGAGCCCAGGGCTCAGGGACACCTGGGACCATCTGATGGGACAGACCCTCATGTCTCAGAAGCCCTTCTCCCTGCTGGACCTGCAGACTCCTGGTCCTCAGGAGACTCGGGAACCGACCGTTCTCCCACCTCTCATCACCCACTGCTGCCAGCCAGGGCCCGCCTTGCTGGAGAAGAGTGTACCAGCATCAAGGCTCTGCGATGTGTCTCTACTTAGGAAAGCAGGAAAAAGCAAAGTCATCACCAAAACGTGCTTCCCTGGAAGTGCTGCAGGAGCAAAGAATGAGAAGGAAGAGGATACAGAAGCCTGGGCCTTTGGGGGAAAAGCCGCCCACATTCTAAACTTGTTTCTTGGTGGTTTCGGGGAAAAGTGGTAGAGCAGATGGCCCTGGGCATGGAGAGACATTTTGTGGACTGGACTGTGCTGGTGCCAAGTGAGTTCTCCATGGCCCTTCAGTTAAAGAGAACAAACCATGTGGCAAAAGTGTCACCTTCCATTTACTGTAGCAAATAAAACTACCCATTCGGACATCTGAGATTCAGTATATGTATAATGTGGTGCCATTGTTACTCCTGTGTACTACAGAAGCTGATCCATCTTTCAGCCTAATGGTGTACTCATAGCGACTATTACTGAGTCAAATGACGAGTGATGCTTTCCTGTTGTCGCTGGAGCCCCTGTAACTAGCCAGTGATGTGTTCCCAAGTCCTCGTATACCTGTGATTATAAAGTTATGTGCAATGTAATGTCAAGCTAACTGCAATTAGACAATTGTCTTCTGGATATAGTTATAGATATTTTATGTCCTAATAATGTTTTATATATCATTGTCACCAGTATCTACGGAAGTTCTTTGAAGGTTTGAGTGCTCTGATCCAGTGTTTCTTCTCAATGGCAGCTCAGATGGTAATTCCTGTTCTCAGAGGGAACTTATTTTTTTTTGGACATTTTATGATATGGGGATGTTGTTAATGAAATACATTGAAAATTTGTTCTGTAGAAAGGACAAAAAATTGTGGGTGACAATACAAGGTACATTTTATAAACTTGCAAACATTGTTATTAAAATGTAAGATTGAGAAGACAGTATTTAGATTATTCCAGGTTATTTTAGATTTTTTAAAAGATTTTCCACAGCTACTTGAGCTTTAAGTTCTTTCAGCATAAGTTATATCCAAGACCAGACATAATGTAACAGATATTTATTCATCAAGCACATTTTGCTTTCTTTTGCTTTCTCTGTCCTCTTACTCATATTTTGTTGTCACGACTTTTCTTTATAATTCTCTCATTTGCTGTCACATAATATCCATGTACATGTAATCCAGTCATTTTAATTATACCCTCCCCTTTTGTCCCCATGGGAAGAATTTTTCTCGCTCTTTTGATTTCCCTTATTATTTGTGGAACGAATCCCAACCCTTTAAATATCTTTGTTTATGCCTTATGTTCAGTTGTATTTTAATATGTTTCCTTCATGTCGAAGCCGCTGATTTCTCAGCCAAATATCATCCCAGAATCTTTAAATATCGACAACATTGTTTGTTGAGGATTCAACATCAACTTCAATATTGGATGCTTGTGTCTTGGAGGTTTTGCCACATTCTACCACCAAGTTCAGTCAGTTCCATATCAAAAGTGGACTGCCTTTACTTTAAACATTTATTTTTAAAGCACCTTTACTGAAAAGAGTTCATGACTGAAATATGAATTTCAGTTCTATATTTTCATAGCAGATTGAGAGAAACGGACAGTTCCAGGGATTAATAGATGGATTTCAAATTGGAAAAGTAGCAAGTGAAAATATACTGTTATTAGTGGAACATGTTCTTTCACTCTTAAACACACTTGTGGGACTTGCAAATTGGGCTTTAAAAAGTCAGAATAAAGAAAATAACTTTCATTTAAATAATAATGTAAGATGTCAGTTTGTTCTGAGGTCTGAGATATTTGGTGACCACATTCAACACTGACTAAAATATTACTCTAAATGCCTACTATGGTTATGATTATGAGTTTTTCTGAATAAATGAGTATAAGCTCTTCAATCATCCTTGTTCATGATTGGAGATGTACACACACATATACCCTGTGCCGGAAGGTCAGAAGCTCTTCCTTTACCCTAATGTATGTGCTTATACAAGTTGTTCTGCTTCTTGTAAAGGTGTTTTCCTTTGGCTTCTTACTGCCTTTTGTCCAATAACCTTGATAATGCTATATAATAAATATTTTCTATTTATTAAATGTGTATGTGTCTTCTCTAAACTTTATGAGAATCACCATAATAGAAATAGACCAGTGCAAGATATAATTCCAGAGATTTGATTGCTCAGAACACACATGTTGTTGAAAGCTGGAGAGTGAGACAAGACAGGTAGGTAAAACAGAGAACCATTTCATTACAAGACAAGTGGTACCTCAAAATATACCAGTTTAAAATGCCACTCTAAATTAAAATTCCCAATGCCCATGGCAGATATTGCCATGCATGTTTTGATAGAATATTGATTCAATTATTATTCCCTGCAAAGCTTTTGTGTGTTTTGGAGGGGACCTAGTTCCCATCTTGTTGATGTCCTCCTGTTCCCCCAAGTTCAATTCCTCTAGATTTCAGTGGAAGCATCCCTGGTCCCTCAAAAGGGACATTCTGATTTTCTGCCATGGGATTTCTGCAAGAAAGGTATTTTCCAGGTCTCAGACACAGAGAAATAAGGGTGTCATGAGGACCACAGACACAAGTTGAGGGTATGCTTAGATGACACAACTGAGCTCTCCACAGGAATGCTGCTGTAGAAGAAATGCCCAGAAATGGGCTGAGACTCAAAGGGTTCCTTCAGTGTGCCTGGAGAATAAAATAAGAAATAATGGAAAAAAGAACTTGGGGGTCTCAGGAAGAAAAATCACAGGCAATAGAAAGTGTAACAAAAACAAGAAAGAAAAAGATGTATGAATACAAGTGATAGAGAAGAAAAAGAATGTAGGCATGCCTATAATCCCAGTACTTGAGAAGCTGAGAGAGGAGGATTGAAGGTTTGAGGACAGCCTCAGCCATGTATTGAGAGTCTCAGGAGCTTAGCAAGAAACTGTTTCAAAACAAAACATAAAAATGGGGCTGAAGATGTATCTTGTAGATAGATTGCTCCTGGGTTTGATCTCTAGTACCACTAAGACAAAAAACTAAACAAAGCAAAAACAAAAAATAGAGGGAGAGAAGAAAAAGTACTGACAGTGTGTTATATACAAATATGGTAGGTCACAAGGGACCTCCCCTTCGAGAGAGCAGAGAAATATCACCTGGATAATATGGAAGATACTTAGAGAGGCCCAGATACCACGTTGATGGGTAAGTAACTGCCCCAAACAGAGATTCCTTGGGAGGGAATCAAACAGAGGAGAAATGACGTTTTTATGAACCTGCTCTGAGCCAGGGACTGTTAGGTTCTTCCTATTCATCCTCCTTAATTTTCCCAGTACAGCTGCCATGTGGATACTTTAGAGAACTGAAATATCCTGACCAAAGACTCTTGGTTAGTAAGTGGCCCGAACAGGCTTCAATCCCCATTCTCATCTAGTTCAGAGCCTGTGAATTTATGTTCTTATTTAAGGCTTGAGGGAAAATATAGGAGTTGGTTCCTTTTTGTTTGGGATCAATATTTTTTTGTAATTTCTGAGGCCCAAGAACAAAACAGACATTCAGTAAAGGTTTGATGGGAAAGTAAGTAATAACAATAAATGAATGTTAACAGCACACTTTTCTTGACTCAATTCCCTGAAGATTTTTTTTGCAAGGACCTTATGAGGGCCAGAGATCTACATTTCCACCTACTGATACTAACTCTGCCAGCTTGAACACCAGGTGCTTTACCCAGTGAAAACAAGCTCTCCTTTGGGCATCCGAAAGAGCTCTCCTAATGGGCAACAGGCCCTCTTTACTGCAGGAGAGAGAGGGATACTCAGTGTTGAGTACCCCTGGCAGAGCCTTACCAATGTGGGAGACAGCGCCCTCTGCAGGCAAACCTCATATAAGACACAAACTATTGCTTCGGGATGCCCTTTAATTGAGAACCACATACACCGCCCACGGGGATTGGGGTGTCTGGGAAAAAGGGTTTTCTTTCCTTACAGAAATGCATGTCTTCAGACAATGAAAGGCAATACCAGTTATTATGGGTTGAAGTAGCAGGAGATAGAGGAAGTTCAACTAATAACACCAAAGCCAGATTTTCTCAGGGTATTATTTGGAAAAGACTTATGTTAACAAATAAGAACAAATGTTTAAGAATGAGGATACAAATATCTGAAAAAGGAAATAATAAAAGAACCTTACAGCCGGGCGTGGTGGCGCACGCTTGTAATCCCCGCGCTTGGGAGGCAGAAACAGGAGGATTGCACAGGTTCGAAGCCAGCCACGCGCGCTGGCTTAGGAGACCCTGTTTCCAAATAAAAAATGTAAAAATAGGTCTGGGAGTGTAGCCTGGAGGTAGAAGGGCTTCCAGGAACCCCAGTACCACCAAAAAAAAAAAAAAAAAAAAGAACCTTACAGTTGAAAGCAAACTTGGAAGTGATTTAAAATAAGCTTTCACCTGCTTAGGATATATTCCCAGGTGTCCTATTTTACTTCCTAGAAGGTGAGGAGCTATTGCTGTCTAGGATGGGGCTGGGTTACAGGGCCTGCATTTGCTGTGTCAGAGAAGGAGGCAGGTAGCTCCAGATCCTGGGAGAGCAAGTTCAAAACCACTTGGTATTCCAGGAAGCCGGCCGAGGACAGGGCATAGGCACAAATGCAGAATGAAGAACTCACAGAAACCAGGGAAGCTAAAAGTGAAGACTAGCAAGACAACAGGCCAGGGAGCGGTCTAATAAAATTCCAGAGAAAAAAATATGGTGACCAAAATGATCTTTTGGTGAGAAGCACAGAGGATGACCTGTGTCACCTTTGGGTCTATAGGCTTAAGTGAGTTTTGCCATCGGCCTAAGTATTTCCAGGGACTGCAGTTCTGCATGTCATCAGAAATGACTCTATGTATTAGAAAATTCTTTATTTTCCTGAGTTGAAATGTTCCTGTTTCTGACTTCTCTCAGGATCGCTACCTTCTGGAAAAATCGTGAACCAATTGAATTCACTGTGCGCCGGACTTCCACCAGCAACTTGAAGGCCGTGATTGTGTCATTCTCTTGTGACTAATTCTCCAAGCCATACAGCCCTACTTCCTTTAATTGTTATCTTTGTATTTATGTTCCTAACCCCTAACTGGTCTATGGTAATACTCCAAATTTCACATGTTCTTAAAAAAAAAAAAAACTATTGTTGTATCCAGACGCGTTATAATTCCACACGGGCACTGAATCTCTTGATCCTCATTCTAGAATGATTTGCTCCCTAAGGTGGTGGACCTTTTTGGTCTGAACACATTTTGGGTTCACACTTGCATGTAAATGTTTTCTTAAGTTGTTTCTCCAGAAATGAACCCTGGGATGAGAATTTGAATGTAGATTGCACCTTTGAGAAGCAATTCCTGGAAGTTGCAGAAGAAGGAGGAAGAAAAGCTCCAAGCAATGTGCATCCCATGGGGGGATGACCATGCAGGTTATAACTGTGGGAAAAAGGCTGAGTTTTTCTGAGAATTCTCGGGGACAATTCATTGTCCCCACTTCCTGTGGAGCAAAGAAATTGGAGGCATTTATCTGCCAATTCCTGTTAGTTATGCTCAGGCCCTCTGGGGAGAAAGATGCATATTAATTGCCAAATTGTCTCCAGGATGTTCCATGCACAGGCTTACAAGCTCCTATCTCCAGAGAAAACTTCATGCAAAGGTTGCAGTTACCAGCAGCTGGACCCCTTCGTGTAGGCCTGTGCAAGGAAAGCATGCACCAAGGAGATGAGGGTAAAGTAGCAATAGTGTCTGCTACAGATGTAGTTATGGAGAGAAAAAGAGAGAAGGAAAAAGAAAGGAGAAAAACATATCCGAACATACCCACAGTATAGATACCAGTACTGGTCAAGATATGAAAAAAAGAGTTATACTGACCCCTTTAATTAAAAACAAACACTAGAAATGAAAAAGTATTTCTAGGAGTGTTCCTAGGAATGAAAAAGCATTTTCATTCAGAATGGACACTTCTAGCAATGAGAGCATTTTCATTAAGAACAAATACTTCTAGGAATAAAAGTCAGAAAACTATAGATATACCTGTATATATCTATGTTAATTATGGCAAAATTCACAATAACCAAATTACAAAATCAGCCTAAGCGTTCATCAAAGAAGAAATGGATAAAGAAATATATGTTATATATATTCATATATTTCATATATGTGGATGGTGGAGTATTATTCAGCTATAAAGAGGAATGAAATCATGTCATTTGCAGGAAAATGAACTAAAGATTGTCATGGCTAGGGAAGCAAGACAGACTCGGAAAAATAAGCTTTTCATGTTTTATCTCAAACATGGAATCCAGGGTAAAAGAGGATATGAAAGTGGCAGGGAGTCCATGTCTATAGCAGCACACTTCACAAGAGACAAGTTATGGAACCAACCCAGATGTTCATCAACAGATAGATGGATTACAAAATTATGGGATATATACACAGTGGCATTTTACTCAAGAATAAAGAGTAACAAAATTACGTCATTTACAGAAAAATGAATGAACCTGGAGAACAGGGTGTTAAGTGAGATTAGCCAGTCACAGAAAGTGAAGGGTCATGAGGAGTCACCTAAGGAGTCACCTGAGGAGTAATTGGGACACCAGAGGGACTCAAGAAAATGGAGAACTTCAGTGGAGCCAGGAATGTGGTCTAGGGAAAGGGAGAATCAATGAAATAATCACTTCCATAGACATTCTCTCTCTCTCTCTCTCTCTCTCTCTCTCTCTCTCTATATATATATATATATATATATATATATATGTGTGTGTGTGTGTGTGTGTGTGTGTGTGTGTGTGTGTGTGTGTGTAAGAGAGAGAGAGAGAGAGAGAGAGAGAGAGAGAGAGAGAGAGAGAGAGAGGGAGAATACCTGTGTCAATCTCAATACCCTGAATGGGAAGCAAGGGACTGGGGAGGGAGCCAGGGGACGCTCACCAGGTGCTCTGTGCATGTATGCCACCATCATCATGATCCACGTTACGATGTGAGACTAATGCACAAAAAAGTGTAAAAAATTTTAAAAAAATAAATAAATCTCAAGAAGTAGAAGGGAGACTATTAGAGAAGAGGTGGGATCAGGGAGAGAGGAAAGAGGAGGATAAAGGGGTAGAAATGATCACAATGTTATATGCATATACAACAAAACCCACCATTCTGTATTATTAATATGCGCTACCAAAATTAAAAGAATGGACATGTCTAGAATCACACCAGAGAAACATCACGTGGTAAGTGACGATGGAATTGATGAGAATCAGCAGCAGGACTTGGGTAAGTAAACCCATCAGCATGTAGTGCACGCAGTGGCTGAGAGAGCGCTGAGTTTCAGTGGTTGAGAACTGATCCCCAAAGGTCTAAAGTCTCCTTATCCATACCCTTATCCTGCCACACCCAACACATATATGCGATTTTAAAAAGCCAAAATTAGGAGTAGGAATTTCTTTGGTCTACAGAAAATCCTCCGGTGGTGGACAGCTGAACAGAGGGCCTGCCTGGAGCAGGAAGTTAAATTGTGCATGTGACATAAAAAACCAACATCAGGAGCAAGTGGAACCTGGTCTCTTAGTGACAGCAAGAGGCAGTTTCAGGGATGCTAAGGTCAAGGGTGGGTCAGTACCATCACATGGGCTGTTCAAGCCAGGGATCGATGGATAGACAGCTGTAGGGGGCAGCCAACAAGAATAAGTAAAGCATCCACAGGCAAGGGCCAAAATGGGTCATGAAGTAGCAGCTGAAACCAAGAAGCTCAGGTGGCATGCAAAACACACCAGAGGCATTGCCCCCCTTTCTCCAGAGACCCAAGAGAGTTGGAAAATTCCATGTTATTTGCATGTGGTATATGGCTTGGGACAAAATGTTAAAGTGACTTGCTTAATAGTCACAACCCAAAGTATGGAAGGCCTTTATTGCTGACATCAACAAAAACATCCCATGAACATTATTATGAGGATGTCTTGTGGTTTACTTCTCCATTTCCCTATTATTAGACTAGGTTATTTCAGGACAAAAGGCAGGTAGGAAGGAAGGAGGAAGGGAAGGAAGGAAGGACACTTAAATGCTTTAATAAAAACATGTTTACAACATGCTAGAAGGAAGGAACGAAGGAAGGGAGGGAGGGAGGAAGAAAAATTTAAATGCCTTAACAAAATAATGTTTATTTTGTGCTCACAAGGAAAGAGGGGAGGGAAAAGGAAGGGAGGAAAGGAGGTAAGGAAGCGGCAGAAGAGAGAAAAAAACTGAGAAAATGAAGTAAATTTCAGTGCCTTAGTAGAATTATGCTTACCTCATGCAAGGAAGGAAGAAAAGAAAGGAAGAGAGTAAAGGAGGGAGAGATAGAGGGAGGAAGGGAAGGAAACTTCAGAGCCCTAATAGAATTATGTCCACTTCATGCTCACGTAGTCACATGCAGGCTGGGCCACCCTCCTTGACACTGGTGGCATCCTAGCTGGAACACGTGGTCTCTAAGTCACCAGGCAGGAGGTCTGTATGAGCTCCAGGGCTATGTGGATATCTACAAGGGCCAGACTCAGAAGTCTGTGGCTCCACTTCCACCTACATGCCTTGGCTTTAGAGCTCAGTCTCCATGTCCCCTGAAACCTAACTTCAAGGAAGACTAAGAAATACAGTCATCCTCATGCCTAAAAATTACCAATGGTGACCACTTCTTTTTTTTTTCTTTTTTTTTTCTTTTTATTTTTGGTACTGCAAACTGACCCCAGGGGCAAGCTATACCTCCAAGCTATACCCTAAGCCCTATTTTAATTTATTATTTTCAAACAAGGTCCCCCTAACTTGTTTTGAATCTTGCTAACTAAGTTGCTGAAGCTAGCCTGGAACCCATGATCCTCCTGTCTAGCCTTTCAAGCACTGGGATTACAGGCCTGCACTGCCATGCCAGGCTTGATGAACACCTTTCATCCCTTTCTACAGTTACTAGACCCAATCACCCTGTAAAATCCTTGAGCTTAGGTATACTAAGGAGCTTGTCCTAGGGTCTTGCATGGTCATGATGCTCACAGGACCAAAAGAATCCACGGCTTACCTAACACACCTCTAAAAATTTTTTTTTGGTGGTACTGGGGTTCCTGGAAGCCCTTCTATCTCAGGGCTACACTCCCAGACTAATTTTACATTTTTTATTTGGAAACAGGGTCTCCTAAGCCAGCACGCGTGGCTGGCTTCAAACCTGCACGATCCTCCTGTCTCTGCCTCCCAAGCGCAGGGATTATAAGCCTGCGCCACCACTCCCGGCCACACCTCTAAATTTTATAGACCTCCCAATCTCCATCCACCCCAAGGGTCAAACCTCTAAGGTTATAGCCAGTAAACTGAGTACTTGATAGTAAAAATTATTTTGATTTGTTTTTCCTTTACAGTTTTCTACCACAATACATGATTTATTTCCACATTACCATAAAGAGTAGGATATGCAGAAAAATTTTTAGTACAGTTGTTTGTTTGTTTGTTCATTTGTTTGTATTGGAGATTGAACCCATGGGCATTCTACCTCCAAGCTACACTATAGCTCTTTTTTAAAATTTTTCTCTTTTAAAATGGGGTCTCAGCTAGGCATGGTTGTGCATGCTTGTAATCCCAACATTTGGGAGATTGAGACAGGAGGATCATAGTTTGCAGACAGCTTCAGCTACTTAGTGAGGCCCTTTATAACTCAGTGAGACCCTGTTTCCAAGTAAAAAATAAGGCTGGGGTGTAGCTCAAAGGTAGAATGCCCCTAGATTCCATCTCTAGTACTGCAATAAATAAATAAATAAACAAACAAATAAATAATAAATAAATAAATAAATAAATAAATAAATAAATAAATGGGGTTTCACTAAGTTGCTGAGAGTCTGACTACATTGCTGTGGCTGTCCTTGAACCTGCCATCCTCGTTTCTCAGCCTTCCAAGTACTGGCATTACAGGCATGTACTACCAGGTCTGGCTCTTAGCATATATTTTTGTAATCAGTCATTCCCACTAGCTAAAACTCAGTCTGAGAGTGAAGACTGACTGACCTCAAGTCTACTTCAAGTAACTAGTAACTAAAGTGGCTTAAAGCACCATAATCCTGTCATAGGAGAATACTTAATTTACTGTCAGCAGCAGTGAGTAGCTAAGGCTGGCCACAAATCTGTGATTCTCCTATCTCAGCCTCCCAAGTACTGGGATTACGAGCATAGTCCCAGCTGGAGAGAAACATTTTTTAAAAGCTTGTGGACATTATTATAATAAATTATAATATAAATTTCTTACTTTCTTATAGTTTTTAACTAATACTAGTTAACTTCTCTGCTTATTGCCTAGATGGTCAAAAATATAGAAGGGGGTATAGTCAGTGACCCACATTAGCAATACAAGTGGCCCCGTAGGTTGACACCACTAATCTTAAGATAGAAGGAGAATGGAATTTATGGCATGATTCCTCTCTGATCAGTTTGTTGCAATGCTATCCTGAACTTTCTACCCATAATAGCGTGTAGCAAAATTCTAGTTCAATGTCAACTGGCTTTAGCCTGTCCTGCTTCAGACAGACTGCTGATCCTCCTTGCCTCCCCCCAGGACCCCATGTTGGACTCTACGTCTGAGATATGAAATCCTAGAGATTAAAAATATTATACACTTTTTCTTTTTTTATTCAACCCTTATAAGTTTACTTTAGGCTAGGCTAAAGATAAAACATGCACTCATAAAAGATTTAGGGTTCCTGGCTCTCATCTTTTTGTTTACTATTTCTGTTAGCATATGCAGGTAAAATTGAATGACAAATTTCATTTTTCTCTGAGTCTCGGGTATGTTAAAGTAATGATATCAGAGAGCATCATGTAAAAGCAGTTTCACTTAAAAACAAAGCATATATATATATATTCCTTTTCATTAAAAACAAAATATAAGGCATATATCTGAAATATGGCTTAGTTTTTATCTCCAATTGTATTTTTAAAGCCTAAAAAATATAATTTTATATATTTAAAATTAAAAAATCCTTGAAAATGTACTCTTCAAGCTGAAGTCTCAAAAGTGTTCTGAACTACCCCTAAAAATTAGAAATAAAACTTGTAGCACTGCCAAGGTTAAAGAAAGGATCAGAGAAAAATATTTTTTTTTTTTTTACATTTTGATAATTTAAAATCACAGGATCACTCAGAAAATTGGAGAAAAAAGCCTGAAATGTTGGTTAATTTAATTTCTTTGCAATTATTGTTACCCTTTATATTGAAAAAATAAAGTTATGAAAGGGTATTTACTGTGTACAATCTGCCTAATTTGACCATGTAACCACTTGGAGCATTTCTGAAGGTTCTTTCAGAGATTTTGATATATAATTGTCAGCAGCTACTTTCCTGTGTCACCTCTTGTGGATCATTTGGCCAAAGGCAGGACTGAGGCTCTTTTCTTTCCTTAGGCTTTTATGGTACAATTGAACATCACAACACTTTATACCATTAATATTTGTTGTGGAAAGTCTGGGGTAGGATGGGAGCCTCAGGCTCTAATCACTTGCAGATAGCTATGCTTCTTCAATAGAAGGAATCTTTTTCAGGGCATGGTGGTTCATGCCTGTAATTCAAGCACTTGGGGGACTTAGGAAGATTCCAAGTTCAAGAGCAGCTTCAAGAATTTAGAGAGGTCCTAAGCATCTTCCTGAGATCCTGTTTCAAAATTATAAAAATAAATAAATAAAATAAAAAGGCCTGGGTTGTATCTCAATGGTAGGATGCCTTTGGGTTCAATCACCAGTACCACCAACATAAATAAATAAATAAATAAATAAATAAATAAATAAATAAATAACCTTACAATAAAAACAAATAAAAAGAACAAATTTATAAGAGACATAGAGAAGTCTATTCTTTTAAAAGATTTTCATGGTCCTGTTTATAATTTTGGCTTACGTTTTATGTAACAAAATTATAGCTCCCTATGGTCCAGGTGGCCCTCTTAAAATACAGAAGAGAACAGAGCTAAGTTTAAACAAAACAAAACAAAAACACTATTAGAAAATGAAGAAATTTGGGCATGGTGGGGCACAGTTGTAATCCCAATACTTAAAAGGCTGAGACAGGAGGATCACAGGTTCTTGGATAGCCCCAGCTACTTAGTGAGGCCTTCTTCAACTTAGTGAGACCCTATTTCAAAGTAAATCATAGCCAGGCATGGTGGCACATGCTTGTAATCCCAGCATTTTGGAGGCTGAGACAGAAGAATTATGCAGGTTCGAAGCCAGCCTCACCAATTTAGTGAGGCTCTTTGCAACTCAGTGAAACCCTGTTTCAAAATAAATAATAAAAAATGGGGATGGGGGTGTTGCTTGAAAGTAGAATGTCCCTGGCTTCCATCCCCAGTACTGCAATAAATAAATAAATAAATAAATAAATAAACAAATAAATAAATAAATAAACAAAAAGTTAGGGGGTATAGTTCAGAGGTAGAATGATCCTGGGTTCCATCTGCAGTACTGCAAAAAAAAAAAATGAAGAGCTTTCTTTCCTTTATTTCTCATCTTTCAATCAAACTCATTATCCTCTGATGAAAACTTGTTTTATACTCAAAACTGAGTGAGTTTTGATGGGGAATTGAGATACATTTTGTGAGCTTGACTGTATGCCCTCAACAACTATCCCAACCTATCCTGAGCAGCATTCTTATTGTTATAATCCAAAGACTTGACCACCTAACTTAGTGGAAGGAAAGTTTATTTGCTCACAGTTTTCATGGGGATTTTGGGGTTCAGTCTATGTGAGGATAGGGACCATGGATCGAAGCATAGCAGCAGGAAGCAGGGAAAGAAACAGCACTCAGGCTCTGCCCCTTACATCATGGAAGCCAGAAGGAAGAGAGAACCAGCAAACATGGGGAATCAAAGACACAAGCTCAATCCCTAAGGCCACACTCCCAGGACCTACTTCCTCCAACCACATCCTACTGCCCTAGGTTCCCACCCAGATAAATCCATTGTAATAGATTTATCCAGTGAGGTGAATACAAATATTTTGACTTAACTATATCAACCTTAAGCTTAATACATGAGCTCTTTAGGGACCATTGAATATCTAATCAAGACACATTGTTTATAAAATAATAATGTACCCAGATACAAATGAATACACTTTTCTCTTACAGTTGGCTATGCTCCGTAAGAACCCTCATAGTTCTTGTATTATGTAAGAATGACCCTGTGTATAGTATAATGGTTTAGATTTTAAAATGTTCCCTCTAGACTTCATGGAGACAAGGCAGCCATATTGGAGATGGGTTTGCTTGCTGAGGAGGGGTCCCTGGGGTTGTAGTCTCAGTGTCTCTCTTACTTCCAGCCTTTATGATGTGAGAGTGAAGGACTTGCTCTCTCTTTCTTTCTGCCTCTTGATTCCATACCTTGAGCTCTACAGATGTAACTAACCTATCATGGACCGAAACCCTGAAATATCCAGAACTGTGAGCAAGAAAGTCTTTCTCTGAGTTGTGTGGTCAGGTTTTTGGAGTCATAGCTGTGAGAATTCTGACTGATATAGCATGTCTGATTTATTGCAAAGCTGGTTGTAAAATACCTAGTAAGGGCCAGGCCTTGTACTTTGCTCTGAGTTCACAATAGACAGCCTTACAAGACACTCAAGAGCATAGAGGTGGGATGCACCAGTGCTGGAGAAGTTCAAAGCTTTCTCTATGCCCTGAGTAAGGCAGCTCTCATATTGACATCTGCCTCGGTGGCACATGCAAGAGGCATGGTGGGAAGTCTATTGTTACACCAAGACTTGTCAATTTTTATATCTCCCAGAGTGCCTTGCCCATGTTAACTGCATAGTAAATGCTCAGTTTATAAATGAGCAACAAATCCTGAATCCTCAAGGTAATTTTCAATGTTTGCTTTTTTTCTATAACCATTAATAAAGGAGGAAAGTCAGTGGAGATTATGAATTTAGGTGTAATTTAATGCTCTGACAACCCACCTATGAATTACAAAATCTTCCTACTATCTTGAAAGAGTAAATACAGCTGATATCATGGATTTGGGGGTTCTTTGTGCATGTAACATAAGATCTATACTAGATAAAAAATAGAGGAACCCATCAGCATAGGGAGCTATAATAGACAAATTGCCAACCTGATGATATTTTATCCATATTATTTATCAATTTTGTTATTTATAATCTTGTTTAAATTAATCCTTTACAATTACCCTATAAGGTTTGGTATTATTATTATTATTAATTATTATTATTATTATTATTAATGATGATATTACTATTAATTGTCATTGTTTGGTTTCTTGAATTTGTAGCCAAATTTTAGTGCATAAGATCACTTTCTTTTGTATACTATAATTTCCTCCAAAAATATTTATGCATAAGAAACAGTATGGGATACATGTTCAAATAATTATTTGGATCCTTCAGTGAGACAAAGTTAATGATGCTTCCTTTTACAGAACATGTCAGGGCTTTTCAGTGAGATATTCTCTGAAATTCCCCAAAAGAACAATATATACCCCAAATTACTTCAACTGATTCTGTTAAGAAAAGCTGTTGTCATGTGGTACTTCTTTATGCTACACTGCTCTGCAATTCCAAAGCTACAGTCTCCAAGGGGAGCTACGTAAAGGCTCAGATGTCCATGTTTAAGGTGACATGTGGCCCAGAGGTTGAGAGAGGAGCCAGGGATATTCAGAGGAAGAATTTCTCCAGCTGCTCGAATAGACTACCTTGGAAATGTGACGTTTAGGCTCATCATCAGGGGCATCAGTTTCCTCCCAAGACTCCACTCTCCAAACCCAGTGACCCAGGGCAACCTTAGCTACAGTTTGGAATCCCTGGGAAGCTTTAAAAAGTACTGATACTTGTGCCCTATTCCCGAAGAGGTTTTTTTAATCTGGTTTTGCATATAACTTAGACATGAGGATTTTTAAATATGCCCAAGTGGTTTAATGAGCAAATACAGTTGAGATCATACAATGATCCTTGACAAAGCTGACTGTAATTGGCCTGATCCAGAATAAGGAGCTGATGCTTTTTCCCTCCAATAATTCGCAGTCTACTCCCCTTATTTATCCTCCTGGTCAAAAGCCACAGCCAGGTATAGGGTTTTTTGTTTGTTTTTGTTGTTGTTGTTGTTGTTTTACTGAATTTCTTTTGGTTGTTTTTTGTTTATTTTTTATTTTTATTGGTGCATTGTAATCATACATCACATTGGAATACAAGACTTGAGAGGATATACAAGCATACATCATCCAATTAGACCTCATCCAATCCCCATCCCACTCCTTCCCCTCCCTCAATCCCATGCTTGATTGGTGATTATCTTTGATACTTTTTTTTACGTACCTCCTGAGTTTTAAAGAGGTTCCATCCTCCCCCATCCCATCCCCTCTGATTGGTCATCTTAATTGCTTCTCTATAGGGCCCTTTCTACAACTCGACCTCCTCCTTTTACCCCTTTCCTCCTAGTTTTTGCTAATCAGAGGAAGCATCTGTTTTTTATTTTCTGTGATATTTCTTTGTGCATGCCGCATTGCAAGTTCCAATCTCACTCTTGATAGCCCCAGTAGTGCCCTGGCCACCCAGAGGATTCTGATCCTGACCTCACTGTCTCCAGCACCGGCCTTGCCTCATGGGAGGCCCCGACTATGGCCTCACTGCCCCCCCACCCCCACTGGCCTAACCACTCGGCAGGCTCTGATCCCGGACTCAGAGGCCTCAGTAGCAGCCTTGCCTCATGGCAGGCTCCAATCCCAGCCATGCTGGCCCTGGCACCGACTTAACCCCTTGGCAGGACCAATCCAGCCTCAGAGGCCCTAGCACCGGCCTTACCCCTCAGCTGGCCCCAATCCTGGCCTCTCTGGCCCCGGCACCAGCCTAACCCCTCGGCAGGCCCCGATCCTGGCCTTGCTGGCAGCAGCACCAGCCTAGCCCCTAAGTAGGCTCTTATCCTGGCCTCGGAGGCCCCAGTACTGGCCTTGCCTCATGTCAGGCTCCGGTGCCGACCTCGCTGACCCCTGCGCTGGCCTAACCCCTTGGCAGGCTCTGATCCCAGCCTCACTAGCCCCTGCACCGGCCTAACCCCTTGGCAGGCTCCAATCCCCACCTCAGAGGCCCCAGCACCAGCCTTGCTTCATGGCAGGCTCCAATCCTGGCTTTGCTGTCACCGGCACCGGCTTAACCCCTCAGCAGGCTCTGATACCAGCCTCAGAGGCCCCAGCACCAGCCTTGCCTCACAACAGACTCTGATCCCAGCCACACTGACCCCAGCACCAGCCTTACCCCTTGGCAGGCTCCTATCCTGGCCTCAGAGGTCCCAGCTCCTGCCTTGCCTCACAGAAGGCTCCGATCCTGGCCTTGCTGGCCCCGGCACTGGCCTAACCCCTTGGCAGGCCCCAATCCCGGCCTTGGAGGCCTCAGTACCAGCCTTGCCTCATGGCAGACTCTGATCCTGGCCACGCTGGCCCCAGCACCGGCCTTACCCCTCGGCAGGCTCTGATCCCAGCCTTACTGGCCCCAGCACTGGCCTAACTCCTCGGCAGGCTCTGATCCTGGCCTCAGAGTCCCCAGCACTGGCCTTGGTCACAGCAGGCTACAATCCCGGCCTCGCTGGCACCGGCACCGGCCTAGCTCCTCGATAGGCTCCTATCCTGGCCTTGGAGGCCTCAGCACCAGCCTTGCCTCATGGAGCCTCAGCAGGCTCCAATCCTGGCTTTGCTGTCCCCATCACTGGCCTCACCCCTCGGCAGGCTCTGATACGAGCACCCTCTTCACCGAGCAGGTTGTCCCACATTCCTGAGGGTGCGTGGTGGTAGCATTCTGCTTCTGGGGTTATTTCTTCAAAAGCTCCAGGTGTACTGCATCAGATCTCTGCCTCCCTTGAGTACTGGCTGCTACCATTGCCACTGCCTCCACCATTTCAAATCTTTCCCAGGCTCTTTTCCCACACTGCATGTTGTCCAGTTTTCCTAAGCATGTGTGATGGTAGCATTGGGGTAATTTCTCCAGAAGATAAGGTTGGTAGGCTCAGATTTCTGCCTCTTCCAAATACTAGCCTCCACCACCATCATGGCAACCGCTACCAACACTGTCTTCTTCCTAGGTCTCCGCTAAACTCTCTCCTTACAGGTGATGTCCAGGATTCTTAAGGATGTAAAGAAGCAGTCCTCCTTCGTGGGGAATTTTTCCAAAAGTTCCAGTTCAGTTGGATATATTCTGTCTGCACCTCCAGTATCCTGGCTGCCCCCGCGGCCATCTTGACCCCTCTTCAATATTTTTCTTTTCCTTTATTTTTTTAATAAGAGAAGACAGTATGTGTTGTTTGAGGAGGTTGGGGGATCAGGCACTTGGTAGCAGTGAATTTTTTTATTTCCTCCCTTCCAAGAGTGGAGTCTAACAGCCTCACCGCGCAGAGAAGAATCTGCTATTCTAAGCGCATCGTGGCCTGGCACAGCACAACAGTGCTGGATTCCTCTGTACCCGCGGCTGGGCCTCCTGTTTGGTACCGGGCCTCCCCAAACTCAGGCTCGGCCTCCTGCCCAGTACCATGCCTTCCTGGCGGGTAGACCTGGCCGACCGCCCCCCGCCCGGGCACCGGACCTTCTGGCCTGGGCCCCCAGACCTTCCAGAGGACTGGCATGCCCCGCGCAACCCTCACCCAAGGCCCGGGGCCAAGGGCCTTGCCACCCAAGCCTTGGTCCTTCTAGGGGTCCGGCATGCCCCGCGCAACCCACACCCGGGGCCCAGGGCCTCCGGTCCTTTGTGGGGGGCAGGCATGCCCCACATGACCCCCGCCCGGGGCCCAGGATCTTGCGTCCCGGGCCTCCGGTCCTTCCAGGGGTCCAGCGTGCCCTGCCCTGCCAGGCATAGGTTTTAATCTATACACATACATATAGGTATCTCTGTGCCAGTTTGAAGATGGCTCCAGATATGATTCCTTATTTCAGATATTTGTTTCCTCCTGAGTTATGCAGACTAATTTCAAAACCAAGATATCTAAGTCCTTAAAGCAGAGGTTCAGCATCAGGCTGTCAGAATTCAAGAATATTTACCAGATTTCTAAACATAGATAAGATGCTCAACTTTTTCTGCTTCATTTCTCAAGTGTAAAGTGAGGTTAATAATAACACCATCCCCTACAAGGTTGTGTTGAGAATGTCAACAAGGTAATTCTGGAAGCTTTGGGCACAGTGCTTGGCACCTATTTGGCATGCACTAAATGTTAGCCACTGTTCACGTCATCATGGCCATTATTGTATCACTGATTCAATCACCTTATACCCCTTGCTGCATGTCAGAGACAAGCTTGATAGCAGCCTGTTAAGATCCAGGAGGGATACAAAAATCTCAGGCTCAACCCAGACCTGTATTTTTTTTTTCTTCAAGGTGAATTGTATGGACATGGAAGTTAGAGAGACTTGCCTTGGCTGCAGATTAGAAATCATTAAAAACCTACTCCAGACCAGTTAAACCAGAATTTCCAGGAGCAAAAATCAAGCACCATTATTTTTACAGTCTTATGCACAATTGCAAAGTGCACTTAAGGTTTAGATCCAGAGGCTGCCAATAGCCTCCCAGGTCCTTGGCAGCCTCTCTCTCTGTCCCCACCACCCTCTCTTCTTCTCTTCTCTTCTCCTTTTCCAAACTCTCCCCTCTGCTCTTGTCTCCTTGCCTACTAGAGCCAGATTCCGTTTTCCTTCTCACCCATGTTACATGCTTACTCCTTCCTCTCTCTAATTTGCTTACACTCAGTATCTGAACTCAGATTAGATAATCAATAACTAGTTTATTTTAAAAAGGTAAAGACACACAAGGGTTGGAGCCCTTAACCCCTTACCACTTCCTAGACAAATCCCCTCCTGTGGTTACTCTGATTCGTGATATCACATTGTCACTTGCCTATATTTATGTCTGCAAAATCTACCAAAGGGAAGGGTCTATATCTATTTTAGTTTAACTCTTGATAGGCAAACTTTTGTAGACACAAACAAAGTTTGAAAATAAAAAGGCAAAGAAAGAAAAGCTTGTTTTATGTCTACAGTTTTCAGATCATTCATGATCACATATGACTCTCAGACACAGTCTTTTAAATTATCCTAACCCCATTTTGCACTCACAGGAAGGATCAGAGAAGTCAGGGGACTCGCTTCTATCTATATAGTTAATAAGTGGCCAAGCCAGGTCTTAAGCACCTGCCTTCAGGGGTATTTAAGAACGCTTCTCTCACACATGCTTCCAGTCAGAAGTCCAGAGTGTGATTGCAGGAACTCGGTGTCAGGCAGCACCGACTAATGAGAATAAAGTGAGGCTCCTGGGAGCTGTTCTTGTCTCCATATTTGCCTAATTAGGTTAGGATGGTAAAACAAGGCCTGCCTTTGAAGTCCAGAAGTTCTAGAGTAGACAAAAAATAGAGATCTGGAATGTGAACTTATATTTTTCTTTAGTACTCTGCACTTTTTTTCAAGAATGACTAGTTCCTGGTCAGGCCTCTGTGCAAAGCATTTACCTGGACAATGGGTTTTTGGCAATGTCTTTAACCTGACATGTATCCTTACTCCCACAGGCCCAGTCAGCCAGGCACTCCTCTCTGTCCTCAGTTCTGGATTAAGGGGATAATGGAGAGGAAGAGACCTGCCTGTATAAAACAACAAAACAAGCAAATAATAAAGAGGACCATGCACAAATTATCCCTCAAGTGCTTTTAGCTAGTGAATAATAAAACAAATAAAGCAACAGGTTTTTTTCTGGGGGGGGTACTGGGGATGGAACCCAGGGGCATTCTATCTCCAAGCTACCTCCCCAGCCCTATTTTTATTTTTTTATTTTATTTTTTATTTTGAAACAGGGTTTCACTGAGTTGTTTTTTATTTTGAAACAGGGTCTTGATCAAAATAATATGTGCTCATAATTTCATGATGAAGGCCATTTTAAACACAACCGAAATCCAACTTCTTAAGATCTATGAAAGAGACATATCAAACTCAGCTATTTTGAGCATTTTTATTACAGCCAAATGAGGGTTTTAATGAAAAAAAAAAAGCTCAGGCTTTTAGTTAGAAATTGTTTAAATCATTCTTTTATGTTCATGGCATCTCTCTCTCTCTCTTTTTTTTTTATCAGTACTAGAGATGGAACCCAGGGGCATTCTACCTCAGAGCTACAGCCCCAGCCCTATTTTTTATTCTTTATTTTGAAACGAGATCTCACTGAGTTGCAAAGGGCCTCACTAAATTGCTGAGGCTGTCCGTGAACCGTGATCCTCCTGTCTCAGCCTCCCAAATGCTGGGATTACAAGCGTGCGCCACCACGCCTGGCTGTTAATGGCATTTTACATGTCTTTCTAATCTCACACTGTTTGTTCTGGAATGACATGGGTCTGTTTGTCTCAATTTGATGACTAAGACATCAGGAGGGCAGGTGGCATGTCTCCTAACATATCTTTGTATTATATCATGCTTCCTACACTGTATGCACACATATTAAATGCTGACAAGTTTTAACTGAAGTTAAATAATTGATTTCTTGTGTCTGTCCCAATGCCTAGAATAGCATTAAGGGGGCATTCGGGGATTATTAATAAATGAATAAACATACAATCAAATGAATGAATAAATGTTTTTTAGAATGAGTGTGCTTTCCAAACTTAGCAAACTCTAGAGAATTAAAAACACTAAGATTTACAAGCCGAGTGTGATGGCACATGCTTGTAATCCCAGCATTTGAGAGGCTGAGACCAGAGGATTGCAGTTCGTGGCCAGCCTCAGCTACTTAGTGAGGCCCTCTGCAACTCAGTCAGACTCTGTTTCAAAATAAAGAATAAAAAATAGGGCAGGGGGTGTAGCTCAGAGGTCGAATGTCCCTGGGTTCCATCCCAGACCACCCCCCCAAAAATTAAGATTTACAAAGTAAAAGTGTAGCCATGGTATAAATAAGAAAATAAGTTACTGCTGGTGTTTTTTAGGAATTTGCTCCTTTCAGCTCAACAATCTAAGGTTGATATTTATTGGACAAGGAACTTGAAGACTTCCAAAGTTCTCCTATATCTAATAACCACCTATTAAAATTGTAGAACCAGCCGGGTGTGCTGGCGCAGGCTTGTAATCCCCGAGCTTGGGAGGCGGAGACAGGAGGATCACGCAGGTTTGTAGCCAGCCACGCTGGTTTAAGAGACCCTGTTTCAAAAATATAAAATAGGTCTGGGAGTGTAGCCCGGAGGTAGAAGGGCTTCCAGGAACCCCAGTACCACAAACACACACAAAAAAATTGTAGAACCAAACGTTTCTAAATTCTTATCTTTATTCGTGAGCAACTTCCTACAAAAAAAGAAATATTGTTGAGTATTTTGAAGATGACAAACATTTCTGTATGCAGCTAGTATAAACCAGGATCTGACCTAGACCTTTGATAAGTTTATAGTTTTGTGTGGAAATAATATGCTTCAGATATCATTTAAGTTGTTGTGTAAACAACTAAGTTCTTTCATTCTAATCATGCCTTAGCTAGTTCTCGGAAATTAAAGGAAAGTAGATAAATTAAATGAAAAAATGAAACCATGATTCATACAGATAAAAGCAAAATGAGATATTCTATAGAAAATCAACTTTGTTTTTTCAGCAAGTCAATGGCACAAATGTGTAGTGCTGCTTTATATTAAAATGTCTTAATGATAAATATTGGTTAATATAGCCGGGCGTGGTGGCGCACACTTGTAATCCCAGCATTCGGGAGGCTGAGACCGGAGGATCGTGGTTCGCAGACAGCCTCAGCTCTACTTAATGAGGCCCTCTGCAACTTAGTGAGACCCTGTTTCAAAATAAAGAATAAAAGGCTGGGCGTGGTGGCTCACGCTTGTAATTCCTGCACTTGGGAGGTGGAGACAGGAGGATCTCCCTGGTTCAAAGCCAGCCTCGCTGGCTTAAGAGACCCTGTTTCCAAATAAAAATATAAAATAGGTCTGGGAGTGAAGCCCGGAGGTAGAAGGGTTTCCAGGAACCCCAGTACCACCAAAAAAAAAAAAGAATAAAATATAGGGCAGGGAGTATAGCTCAGAAGTCGAATGCCTCTGGGTTCCATCCCCAGACCTGCAAAAAAAAAAAAAAAAAAAAAAAATTGATTAATGTCTTGGCCATAGCATTTGAAAGAAATATGTAAATTTTCAAAAGACTGCTTTAGATAATAGAAAAAGGGTTGAATATTGCATGATAACTTTATTTTTATGATAATGAAAAGTTATTGTAAATGTTTTGCTGTAGAAAATTTCTGTGGAATGGGTGGCTTAAAGAATCATTTACACTCACAGTTCTAAATGAGAAGTCCAAGGTTAAGCTGACTTCCTGGTTTGCACACAACCAACTTCTCACATCCTCAATTGGCAGAAAGAGCTAAGGAGCTCCCTGGCTTTCTTATAAGGGCATTAATCACATGTATGAGGGTTCCACTTATGAACTGATTATCTTCTTAAGACCCCACCTTCTAATACCATCACATTTGGATTAGAGCTTCAACATTTGAATTGTAGGGAGCGTGTAAGTCAGTCCATGGCAATTGTTTTGAAGGTGTTAATGGTACTGTAGGTATGCAAATAAATATCCACTTATATTTGGAGATGTACTTTGAAGCACATAGTGATGAAATATGTGTTTAGGATATTCATTAGAAATACTCCATAATAAAACAGAAACAGGAAAAATAAGAAATTAACTGGAGAAATTCTAGTAATTGAATATGGGTGTTGTCATGTATAGGGAAGATTATTATATTCTCTCTACTTTCATTTGGAGAAATTAAAGAAGAAAAGAAGGCACACAGTAAAAACGTTGGTAGAAGTATAATAGATGATAATATCAGGAAGTTTATAGACTTTATGAATTATTTTATGTACTAATAGTCATATAACTACATATATTATTAGATAATTCAATTATTAATTTTTGCTTTGATTTTTTATTTATGTTGGAGTTCTTTCTTTTTTTTTTTTTTGGTAGTGGTACTCAGGATTAAACCCAGGGGCATTCTAAGTCCAAGTAAAATCCCCAGCTCTTTTAATTTTTATTTTGGAAAAAGGTCTTACTAGGTTTCTGAGAGTCTTACTAGATGCTGAGGCTGGCCTTGAACCTGTAATCCTCCTACCTCACCCCCCAAGTACTAGGATTATATGCAGACAACAAAGTCTCTAGAGACTTGGGTAATATTTTATAGAAAGCAGCTTCATGCTTCTTATGATTTGCATGTGATTCCATCTCACAAATAGTTGTGAAGGAGGTTGCTTTTACCTATTTATATTCATAATAGATGGAATGGCTTCTGGCTTTAAAAAAATCACTGCAAACATCTTTATCCTCCTTCCCAACGATGCATATGTGCAGAGCAGCAGGAATAGAGTGTTTTTTTTTTAGCTCAAATCCCATTACTAGTGGAAAAATTGTACATTTTCACCTTTCTGGTCTTCCCTGACACAAACAGAACACGGAGTTCATGCATATGTCTGGGGAGCTGAGATTTTTTTTTCTTCCATTTTCTTTTACATAATTTTTCTTTTTCTCTTATGTCATCCAGGAAATTATAAATACAAAGTAACTTTCAGAGTAAAATGCAGATGTTTAAGAGGTTGGAGACAAAGCTAATATTATTCTTCTTTAACGTTCTTTTCTTCTGTGTTCCTCTAAGGTAACACAAACATATACTAAAATTATAAAAGAACAATACTAAAAACTATAATTCTTAAGTTAATTTTCAATAGAGAGGACCAACAATTAAATTGTAAAGGCAAATTATACTGTTTAATTTAAAGATATTTATATTCAATCAGGAAATGATTCAATGATACCTAGAAGTAATGCATTATGGAAAAGTTTGTATAAGTATTTCCTAGTGCATGGCTAAATGGAATGATAAAATTAACCTTTACTATAAAGCAAAGGAAAGGAAATCTTATTTTTTCTCTGAAAGGCCACAGATGGTACTTTTCATCATCTCACACTTCACCATGTGATAATAAGAGAAATATTTCTGTACATCATGTATATTCCAGCTATTTAGTCAGCAATTTAACAGGCATTGTGTGAAGTAGAAAAAAGATATAATAATGCAGTATTATTATAATACTTTTCTAAACACTACTTTTTTCTCCAAATACCAATGTGGTCAAGAATAAGACATGCTTCTTATGCTTCTTATTTATGCAGATGGGGCCCTAAGGGGACAAACCATAACTCCATCAACAGTGTTCTAGCAATAACTATTATTTTTCGAGGAACTATTACATACCAGGCACTCTCCTGAGAACTCTTTCTATATTATGTCATTTCATTGTCATAGCAATCCTTCACAAAATTACTACTGTATCTCCAATTAGCATTAAGGATAGGATGGATCATAGATGCTAATTATTCATTCAGGCACACTCTAGGAGCTAGTTAGTTATTTGCTCGGTATAAATTCACTTTTCTTCTTATACATCAACTTTTCTTTAAAGAGCTTATCATCTCTTTTTCACTCTCATTCCTTTTAGTTAAATTGAAGATGACTATAATCTGGCTCCAGAAGAGAAAAATCTGCCCCAATACTGCCTATCCATACACATTAATTCAAGGGAGACACCTGTACCATACTGGGCCAATCAGAGTAAATTCCAAGACTGGGAATGGTGCTAATGGTGCTTGGGGTGGCCGTTACAGTTGGGACATTGAATGCTTCTCAAAGGCCTATGTGTCAAAGGCTTGGTCCTCAGGGTGGTATGATGGAGAGGTGGAGGAACCCTTGGGAGGTGAAACCGAATGGGAGGTCATTAAGTACCTGATGTTTGCCCTCAAAGGGGATTGTAGGACCGAGGCTGGTGCTCTGTCTCTGTTTTCCTTACTGATGATATAAGCAATTTAACCCACCATAGGATCCCCATCATTCCCATCTGACACCCTGAACAGAGGCCCAAGGAAATGAGTCTACTTGATTTTGGACTAAAAGTCTCCAAACCATGGATCCAAACAACACTTTTATCTTTAAAAAAGCTAATTATTTCAAGTATTTTGTTATAATAATATGCAGCTGCCTAATACAAGGACTCAGTAACCTCCTTTTAAGGAGGATGCTAAATGGGAAAGGTGGCAACCTATAGTTTATGATGGCCATCTTGCCACAGTGAATGGAGAAGTCAAAAGGAATGAGACAGATTTGTAGTACTAATCTTACATACTCTTGGATTTGAGTGTTATAGAAACGAGCAAATTTCCTATTTTAAAAACAACTTAAAGTCTAATTGAACTGCATTTGCTGCCTTTTTCACTACAATGAAGGGTGGACAATCCAGTTATTAAGCTCATACATGGCGGAAGCAGAAGTTAGGCCTAGGTTTCTTGTTCTAGTCCCTTTTCATCACACTGTTTGGATTTGACTTAATTTTTTGTTATCTCCAAATAACTAAAACAAACCAGAATAAGATTTAGATACAAAAGCTGACTTAGATGAAGTTATCTAGAATATGACTCAGAGTCAAAGATGTACATGCAAATAATTTATTAAGGACCCATTTCCAATAGTAATGGGTAATGACTATTATAAGAGAGGCTAGAGGTCAGAGAAGGAGCAGAACATGAAAGTTGAAGTGAAGCAAGAATGAAATGTCCAGCAGAGTTGCAGCTTCAACCTTATCACCAAGGTTGTTCTGGAGTATATATTTCTGTATACTGTGGTTTGTCCTTCCTCCAGGTAGGGTGCTGTGCTTCCCGTTCATGTGCCAGACAGACACTAACAAAAGGGCAAGCCTGGGTTGAGAGAACATAAATTCCCCGGATCTACGTACTCTCTAAAATATTGGAGATCAGACACCTCCAGTAACCCAAGAGCATTCCTCTGCAGAAGGACATTGGAAGCAAAGCGGCGGCAATGTCTGCTACAGAAAGTAGGTTGACTTAGAGGGGTCTTCCCTGGATAATCTGGTATGACCAGCTTTTTTGTTCTTTTCTTTTTGTCTTCTGTTGGTTTTAATGTTTTATTTTATTTATTTATTTTTATCAGTGCCTTGTAATCATGTATCCATCATGTTTAAGTTCAGAGTGATAGAGGCACATGTGCACATAGCACTCATTAATCCCTGCTCCAACCTCCACCCCACTCACTCTCCCTTCCCACCTTCCTGTGCAAGACACTGATTGGCACTGATAAGTCTGAATATGTACATCATGTCAGCTGAAGTATTTATCCCTTCAAGTCTTCATGACCAGCTTTTCTTGAGTGAGATTCTGAAACTCAAAAGTATAAAAAAGAGCTCCCAGAGGTGTTGAGGAATTGAAGTGCAGCCTTCATTATTCATGGACAGAATCTTGCCCACTCCTGTGATTTTCTCACTTTACATTTCAAGGGTCATCTTTCTATCCACAAATTCTTCTTGACCCCACTGACTTAATTTGACCTCAATCACCTTAACTTCATGTAGCATGAATTTTCTCACACATGCAGTGGAGAAAATAACACAGTTGATATTAATAAATTATTTTAAAAGTTTAATGACAAAAATGCATGATCACAACACCTAGTACTGAATTATTTGCATATTGCTATGGAATTAATTATACCCTCATCCTTAAACTCATATGATTATGTTCTAACTCTTTATGCCGTATAATGTGACTGTATTTGGAGATAAGGCCTTTAGGGGGGTGATTAAGTTAAAATGAGTTCATTTAATGTGGACCTTAATCCAATCTGACTAATGTCCTTTTAGGCAGAAATGTAGACTCTCAGAGTCACTGGGAATGAGAGAAAAGACCATGTGAAGACACAGGCAGAAGGTGGCCATTTGCAAACCAACGAGAAAGACTTCAGGAGGAACCAAACCTCAGCTCAGTCACGAACTGCTTAGACTCCAGAAGTGTGAGAAAATATATCTCATTTAAGCCACAAAGGTTGTGGTGTTTTGTAATAGCACCTAGAGTAAACTATTGCACATGCCTATCCAAACTATTGTGTTCTTCGTTTTTCATTCCATTATCCTTTCCGGGTTATTCATCAGCAGATGGCTCTATGTCAGAATAAAAACCTGTCTTCTGCACTGTGGTTTGGGCTTACTGAGTTGGGGATTGCAGAAACAAATCCTAGAACGGAATGGAATAGTTTGTCCAGAAGGAAATATTAAATAGACTCACATTCCGCATTCCCTGACATGGTGTTCTCCGTAGGCAGAAAGTGATTCTCAAGTCTATAGCCCAGAGACCACAGTCATGTCAGCATGAGGACCAGATGGAGTAAAAACAAACTCTGAAGTGCATTTTGTTTTCAGAGCATTAGTGAAGAGTGAGATGGAGTGAGGTTTTATTCCCCTCTTGGTCTCCTGGGTCTAGCTTTGACTCACCAGCTCTAGAAATGCCACTTAGGAATGCGAGGTGCCTATTAGAAGCAAAAGAATCTCTTTATGCCATGTCTATTCTTCTGAAAAATAAATCTAGAAAATCAAAGTCATAAATTTCTTTATAACTGCCTTCCAAATGAAACAATTTCTTAAATGATTTTCATTGGAATAGTGAGTTCAACAAATAAATCCAAAGACCAAATAAGGCTTTTCTAAGTGGAAATAGAAAAATGAGTTAAGGTATAAGAGCAGAAAAAATAGAATTTCTATGAGCTTCTCTATTTGAAATCCCAGTGAATGTCCCTGGAGCAGAGAAAGACTCACAGTATGCAGAGGGCATAGCTCCTGACACTGACACTCTCCCATCTGAGCCTCACAAGAGCCCAGGAGATAAACAGTGAATGTAACTTAAGGTCAGAGAACTCATGAGGTGTTTTGCCTCAGATCAAAAGAAAAAGTGAATATAGTAGAAAAACAAAACTTTATGGTAGTTTTTGAATGTAAGCATCTAATGTAAATATTCAGAAAGATAAAGAGAAATTAGGTTCAGGTTGATTAATGTTCTATCAGTCAAGAAGAAATGATTTGTTTACTATTTAACAAAAATATATTTTGTTCAATAAAATTTTAAGTTGTTTTCCTCAATTTATTAATTATAATCAAATAGAAGAAGTCTTAGGCAGAAATAGAATCAGATTGCCTAGAATATGTAAAGAGAAAGACCTGGAGCCTTCCCTGTAGATCCACAAGTGATCTAGTTTTGTACTCTTTTAGTTAGGGGAATTGAGATGAAAAATTCACCCAACCATTCTCTTCCCTGTCATTTGATCAGCAAGAAGAATCCAGCAATCCTCAAATAGGTGATGGTCTGTGAGTCAGAGGTATGTCAAAAGGTAGAAACAACACTGATTGTATACATCTTTGGCTCTGTGAACATGGCTAGACTACAGTCACCAATTAGTCAATCAAATATTAATCTACTTTTGCTTTGAAGATAATTTCTAGATATGACTAATCAGTTAACATTAAGCATAGGATATTACTCTAGATAAATTAGCAGGGACTGGTTCAATTAACTAAAAAGTTTAGGAGCAGAGCTGAGCTCTACTAATGAAGAAGAAATTCTACATGTGGAGAGAACTTGTTCTCAGAAGTCTCAGCCTATTTTCCTGATGGCCTACCGTATAGATTTCAGACATGATTCTGCATCTGAGGACTCAAATAACTGCAGATTAAATATTCAGAAAAAATACTGTATTTGTGCTATATACATATGAACATTTTTCTTGACACTATTCCCCAAACAATACAGTGTAGCAGTTACTCTCACATTGAAGTAAGTATTATAAAGTAATCTATAAGTGATCAAAAGTATATGGGAGAAATGTGCATAAGTTTTATGAAAATAACTACTATATTTTGTATTAAAGACTTGAGCATCCATGGATTTTAGTACTCATGGGAGGGGGGTTCCTAGAGCTTGTGTTTTGAAAATCCCAAGGAACAATTTTTTATGTGTATGAACATGTATACATATGCCATATATAAATAGTTACATATGTAAATATATTATATATTGCATACATTGATATAAAAGATAGATCCTATTGTTTCTGCATCTTTAACAGAATTCTGGCTCATATGCCAGTTATTTGAAAAATGAGAGCTTAATATAAATAAATGATAACTGAGAAGCTATTAATCGTGTAACAAAGAACTTCAAGCTATCATAGAGTTAGCAACTGGAGAAAGCAGCTATTACCCTTAATAATAAATGTATATATGATGAGGGTTGTAGTTGTTAACATTTAGAAACTAAGGAGAAAAAGCCCCTGGTTCTAGCAAAGCCCCTGAGGTGGCAGGGATAGCTAGCTGGCTGATACTGGTACCCCTGAGTACAGATTATAAGGCTGGGGGAAACAATACCCTAAATTGTCTTTAATGGTTGCTTTAGAAAGGCACTTGCTAAGGCCAGGATGAAGATGCCCCTGGGAATCACAAGGAGACAGGTAGGAAGGAAGCAGACAGAAAGGGGTGTCAATTCTTTCTTTTGCAACCTTCTGTTTTCCTTCTAGGGCTCCCCGTTATTGGGATCTAACAAGGATTCAGCTGACAAAGCAAAAATAAAGTTTGCAGAATATTGGCAGAGCCAGACAGTGTATAGGGAGATTAGTTCTCCATCAAAATACAATAACTTAATGATTGGAACAAGATTCCGTATCGCTCACAACATTTCATAGTTTTGGAAAAATATCCCTCCAAAGCAGAACCAAAAATTCATTTGATTGGATATATCTGTAGATTTTTAAATTCTCCTAATTCTTATTAGATATATTAGGCACAGTTAAATCAAAACCATTGACTACTAAACTTCATTCTTAAAGTAGCCACTTAAACCCTCTTCTGCTTAAAAACTCTCTTCACATTCAAGATCTTGTAAAGTAACTTTCACTCTGATCATTCTACTTCAACATCAACAATGATCACCCTAATTGCCTAAGCACTTACTTTTTAAAATACTCAACTAACTCAATTACATTATTTAAATATGGGTCATAAGTAGGGTCAGAATAGGAGTCAATGCCGTAAACTTAAGGTAAGGCAGTATTTTAACTGTATTTAGAAAGTACTGGCAGGAATAGAAAATAAAATAATAGAGTGGTAGATATTAGGAAGTAATAAATGCTAAAATCTGGAGACAAACTTGACATAAAGATGTAGATAACAGGAAAGTTTGGATCATGAGAGGCTATTTTGTTTTGTTTTAAGCAAACTTAGAGAAAGGCGATAACAAATACAGCAAAAGGCCCATCATTTTGGTTCACAGATTTTATTACACGAATGTTCTTGCATGGCTTCTACTCTTACCTTAGGAAGCAAACTGAAGTTTCTTCAAACTGCCATATTCAAGCTAAATGTGGTGGCACAGGCCTACCTTTAATGAGTACTTGGGAGGCTGAGACAGAAAGATCAGGTTTGAGGCTAGAGTCAGCAACTAAGCAAGACCCTCCCCTACTTAATGAGACCCTGTTTCAGAACAAACAGACAAAACTCAAAATGCCATGTTTGCTTTACATTTCTATAACTCTTCACAAGCTGTGCCATCTTCTTGGGATACGTTTCTCTCTTTATCTTTCTGTGAATTTCTTATTTAAACCTTCAATGACAAATACAATTTTTTATTTTTTCATAACTCTTCCTTTGACTCCATGGGCCATAATTGTCATTTTGTTTTATATGTCTAATTTAACTAGGAGTTTTGAAGTGACGCAGTCTTTCTTTTACTCCCAAAGCAAAGTGCATACCTGCCGTCTGTCTATCTTTCTATCTCTGCCTATGTATCTACCTTAGTCTACTACGGCTGCTATAACAAAATACCACATAATGTGTATGGAAAAAACAATGAGTTAATTTTCTCAATTCTGGAGGCTAGAAGTCCAAGATCAAGATGTCACAGAGCTGATCCTGGAAGTCCTTTCTTCTTGGCCTGTGGATGAACACCTTCCCACTGTGTCCTTGCATGGTCTCTTTGATGTATGCATGCAGAGAGAAAAAGTCTATAGGTTCTTAAAGGTGCTGATAACAAAGAATAAAAATAACAGGGAATGGAATGCATCAGCACCACAGAAAATTTCCCTAAACAGGAGTAGTTTGGGTCACAATGTAGAAGTTCTTAAGTGTCAGGGGACAGGGCTCTTGTTAACTGAATAGCTGGCATAGGACCTCTAAAAGGCAGATTGTGAGAATAAACTGAGGTGGAATGAAAAATAACACAATGAAATTTAGATACATTGATTTCAAGATGATAAGAGGGTGTCTAAACAGGAAATTGTAATGGGGAAAAACAGAAGCCCAGGAAAACAAATGAGGTGGAAAACACACGGAAATTTAGAAGCAGAAGTCAACACAGCTATTGACATGTAGAAACCATCAAAACAACAGATTTCAGCACATTCTTCTATGGTAGCTCATGCTATAGTTGCAATATTCCCTTCCTTGGCACTCAACTAAACTAAAGTGCCTTCCTCTAATGAAGGCAGTGAGCGGGGGAATGAAATTGGCTCTGTGGAATTCCCTTTGCATTACTAATGCTTCTATATAATAATTCAAGTTTAGTTTTACTTTGCTTTTTAAAATATTATGGCAATAAGTCAACATACCTTACTCATGAGGCTCCTTGCTGCCTGACATAGAATACCATGCCAATAATGAATATTAATTTTGAGGCATATTGGTTTATTATATGTTTTTAATTTAAACCAATTTGGAAAATTTTGGTTTTATTACAGGAAAACTCTAAATTTGGCATTTTTTTCTATTTTCAAATAATGACTTAGTCAATATTTATATTTATTTGAATCATTTCAAAGTAGTTTTGTATAGTAATAAACCCATCCTCTGGATAGGCTGCAATGCAGATAAAACATTGACACAGGTTGAAGTTGAAGATGATATGAAAAGCTTTATGTACTACTTGATGTCATTAAATTACAATTATTCATGTGAAACTGAACATGATTGGTAGGTAATAAATGGATTTGTTCTACTTTAGGCAGTTAAGGCTTATCTTTAAAAAGCAATTAATTAGCATAAGTAATTTTAGAGTGTTCACTAGTTAATAGTTTTGTAATTTTTAGTATTTATACAATGACATATGGCTTGAAAGGAAAAGATAGAGCAGCAGAGTATTGAATGACTGAATTTTAAACGACATTTTTATTAAGTACCATTCAATATTATCCCAAATATATCGGTTTCATCAGTCCGAGTCTACATGTTTACTGTATACACTGTATGATTTCATATTTTATCCTTATAATAAGAAAGAACATTTTAAAAGCTGTGGCCCAATATAAAATTGCTATCATAATGCTATACACAGCCGGGCATCGTGGTGCATGCTTGTAATCCCTGCGCTTGGGAGGCAGAAACAGGAGGATCCCAGTGGTTCAAAGCCAGCCTTGCTGGCTTAAGAGACCTTGTTTCCAAATAAAAATATAAAATAGGTCTGGGAGTGAATCCCATAAGTAAAAGGGTTTCCAGGAACCCCAGTACCACAAAAAAGAAAAATAAAAAAATATATAATGCTATACATATTGTTATTTGGATGGCTATCAACGCTTATACCTTTGGGAGAATTTAGATTATCTCTCATGCAATTGGTATTCTACATTGTAGTAATTAAGATCAGTCTGTCTCTTCCCTAGCTTCTACTTTCTCACATAAATCCTTTTATAAGAGGTTTTTATAGAGGTTTTGTAAAAATATCATTTCTTAATCCTTTCTTTCATTTTGTTTAATATGGATATAGTCACAGAAAGGCAGCAATGACTTTAACTCAGATTGCAGTATATCCCAT
Organism: Muscardinus avellanarius; assembly: GCF_963383645.1. Classification (NCBI taxonomy): domain Eukaryota; kingdom Metazoa; phylum Chordata; class Mammalia; order Rodentia; family Gliridae; genus Muscardinus; species Muscardinus avellanarius. Next base: position 98,775,679 of record NC_137794.1, read on the forward strand.
TGGTATAGCAATCTTTTAACAAGCAGACTACAGCAAACAGAATTCCATTGAGTGTATTAGTCAAGTTGTTTTTGTCACTCCTCATCTGAACTTAATGAAACAGCTGCCCAACTAAGTATACTGGGATGTTTAGAACATAGTACACGGCTATGACCAGCCTTTTAGAAGTTGATATTATCTTACTCAATAATTCTCTAAGAAAAATCACATCATTTCAGAACACATTTAGTCAATGTGAATTTATTTGCATTTCTGGACACAGACACAAACGTGGGAGCTAGCTTAAGCTGTGTTTCTAGTGTTTTAAAAGACAAGTTTATCACTAATGGTCAGGTATGTCATGAACCAAGATCACATAATAACTGAAGATATTAAATATGAGATAGATAAAAGACATTTTAATAATTATTTACAACCAAATTTAAAAGATACGGATGCAGATTCACATCAGTGAACCAGTTTTTGGTTGAAAAATATAGGTCGCTTAGAATAATGGTTGTTTTTCAATGTTTGTGCTTTTATTGTGATGGGAAGAGTGCCAAGAAAATTTGTTCAAACAACAATATAGATACATAAAATAACATAAGTTTAAATACATAGACTCATTGATAGCCTATTGTTAAAACATTTTTAAGCATGGATTTTTTTTTTTAATGTGGATAATATTGAAAATGGCATACATTCACACAGTAGTGCTTGGTGCCCACCCCAACCGCTTCCCCTTTCTCTCCTCCCAACAATGAATGTTCAGGTTGACCATGCTTGCATTCACACTTTTATGCATAATATGGGCCTGGTTAGTACTTGAATGGGAGAATAATGGTTTTTATATGCCTACACATGGACTTCTTTGGTTCAAAAGAGCTTCTATTAATCTGAAGTAACATAAGTAAAATAAATCAAATCAAACATAGGCAGTACAACAAATTTTATATATAATTAATTTATTTTATTCTTTAGAAAGTTTTCTACTCCAAATATCTTTTTAATTCCTTGTTAACATGGCTTTGCAATCTAAAATGCCAGTAAAGATAATATGAGTATGGTTTTTGGTTTATGTTTGTGTTTTGGTTTTATGTTTTTCAGGGTAGTGGTGATTGAATCCAGGGCATCCCTCATGCTAAATGCCAGCCTAGAACTAATTACACCTCCATCCCCTTCTTTGTGCTTTCTATTGTGTTTTTGATGACAAAAAAATAGTAACCTTATATTTATCTTTGAAGTTTTACTTATCTATGGACTCTTTAAGTTCAGAAGCTACTTACACAGGAATTCTTAACATGTCATTGGAGATCAGCTGTTCTAGATAGCTTCTTCTCAGCCATCGCTCCTATACATGTACAGACCATGTGATTTTGCAGAGCTCTGCAAGAATTGGGAGAGCTCCTACCTGGACTAAGTTAATCTCCTGCAGGCATAATGCCTGAACTTCTAGCATTGGCCACCAAAAGCGTGGCTTGTTGTCTCATTATCTAGGGCAGAAGGCCAATGTGGGAAGTAATCTAAGAGAATCAGCCTCTGTTCCTATGCAAGGACAGCATTATCTTAATTCTTATTAATTCATCAAGTCCTTTCATCCCATTCTCAGATAAACAGCATAGGATACAGAGAAAGTTTATTATAATTGTTGATGGTCACATAGCTAGTGATGGATTCAGAATTTACAAATCAAAACTCTAACTCTTCTGTATTTCAAGTGACCTCAACCCTTAAGAAAAGGATCTATGTAAGGCAAGACTCCAGGGTTGTCTGCTGCAGCATAGAGATTACCAAGATTTCAACTAATTTTATGGGGATTGTGAGAATTAGGTTATATGAATCATAATCCTAATATATTATTCCATAAAATGATCTGAGGTTTACTCATGCCCTGAAATGTTTTACATTAATTTATGACTTGTTATTCTGCTGGAAATAAATACATTCTGGTCTCTTTACTTAGTTCCACATGGTTAAATGAATCTTTCAGTTCACAGCCATATTTTAATTAAAGGAAATACATGCTCCCCTCTGGCTATATTTTTCAACAGAGAAACTCATCTAAATGAATCAGGGGAAGATTACCCCTCAAAGTCAAGAGCTTTGGTACGGCATATTTTTCAAAAGATATTAGCAGTCCTGTAAATATCTGTGTTGGCTTTTCCAGGAGAGAGCATGCAAAGAGCTTAGAAGTATTTTCTTGAATATGGAAAGAGTTTGAGAACACAGGCAGAAAAGGTAGAAGATCAGAAAGGCCTCCTTTCTTCTTGCCTGATAATATTGGTGTCAGATAAGAGTATTGAACCACATCTGTCAATAAGATTGAAACTGAAGTCTGCAGCACAATAAGATTTTGATCTATTTATTTTATTTTTGTGCCACTTTCTTCAATACCTTTATTTTCTTTTCTACTGAAAAATATCCCAGACACTATTAATTTATGCTTTAGGTCTTTAGGTAATTATTGATATGCCATTGACCATTATGCCTCTGATCTGAACAAGTCCTTATAGATATAATTTCAATTTTCAACAAAATCTGTCCAGATATTTTCATAGTTGCAGATAGCTGAAAAATGAGTATTAACATGAAGTTATTTCATGCAGACTTATACCTTTGCCTACTGCAGTGATGTCTGCTGTGTATTTCTTTTATTTAACCCACACTAGAGGAAATTTTAATGAACCGTGTAATACACATGTGGCTGAACTCCAATGAATTCACCCTTCATGAAATTTTAAGTTTGTTTTGATGAATTTGAAAGTGATAAAAGGGGGAGTTATGTTGTCGATGATGTTAAAATGTGTGGGGTGTTGCTACCACAGAGGCCCTGCTTGGCCTCAGTTAGGATTAGACCATTTGTCTCAATAGACAATACTGTCCATAGTTGGAAAAAGGAGAATCATGAATGAGGAGCCCAAAATGCTGCACTTCTGTGCGTGTTATATTCTTTCTGGAACCAAAAGTAAATGGGATATTCAAGCGAGATTTGCTGGATAATCTGCATAGCCCCAGGTAACCAGTATGCTCTAAGGCTTCATTGCTTCATCCCAGGAATCTCCCAAAGCTGGGGTGGGGGCTATTAAAAAGGATCAAAAAGAAAAATTTTTATAGACCCAAGGAAATTGGGTATCTCAGCTACTCTCTCTTAAGTGAATATGTAATACCACAGTCCAGTTGACAAGACAGGCTCAGATACCTAACCCCTGCCTTCTACAACTCGTAGCACGTAAGCCCTAGTTCTAGCTTCAGCCCATCCTATCCTTTAGGCAGTCCCAGAAGAAGAAATTCATGCAGTAGGAACTTTCATAATTTCTGTACACTGAGAGTGGAACTAAGTTATAGCCATCAACGTCAACTTCTATGGATCCTGACACAATTGTTGGGCTCCTACATCTAAGTTTGCATGGCCACTTTCCAGAGCAAACATTAGGTTCTGTAGGGAGAGTGAAGTGTTCCTAACCTCTAATTTGTTTGGGTATGCGTCTTAGCTATGGCCTGGAGCTCCACTTTTTACTCTGCCCAGCTGTCCTTCTTGGTGCTCTGACTCCTTGGGAAATAAAAACCCTTTGTCTCTGTCCTCTTTGACTTGAACTTTGGTGCCCTTCCCTAATTCTTCCTGAGCAAGAAGAGTAGAATAGAGTAATATTGGGTGTCCAATATTAGACTTCTCAGCTTCCAGAACATAGCCAATATACAATACTTTCCTTTATAAATTACTCAGGTATTCCACTATAGCAACAGAAATTTAAGATACCTGCTTCTTGAGAGTCTGATCTTACTTTGATCTATGAGGAACAGCATACAAAGTGGTTAATAGTGTGGGCCACAGTACTAGACTACCTGTATTCAATCCCACCTCACTGTTTACTGGAACTATGACTTAGGAAAAGTTATCCAACCTAGCCAAACCTCAGTTTTCCATTTAGAAAATGAGCATCTTTATACACTTACCTCTTAGGGTTGGTAGAAAAATTGAATAAGAGCATACTAAATGCTTGGGAAACTAGTATTAAGTTGATAGGGTTTTTTTATTCCCATAGTTGGCATGCCTGAATAAACATCCTATTTCCAAATACTGTGATTATTTAGAGTATCATGAAACTAAACAAGAATAGCAAGAGTCATTTTCCATCCTGCCAGCTATCTTTTCAGACACATATATTTTCTCTAGTTAGAGAAAACTACAATTTGTGGAAGAAATGCTTTATTATTATAAGTATTATTAATCCTTATAAAAAGTATCTTTTTATTTTGAAAGTATGCAATACTTTTGGGCACATGAAAAATGACATGATTATTACAAACAAGTTCAAATTTCACCAAATTAACTTCTTTATTAGAGACCATCCATCAAGTTGAAATCTCTTCTTTCTCCTTCAGCTTGGCCTGGTAGATACCATCATGTTACCATTTATGTTGCTAATTTGAATTGTTTCAGTATTAATAAAGTCTATGGAGCAGAAGTCTTTGATTCATCTTTAAATCCTATGCCTGAAAATACATATAATTTAGTAAGTACTCAATAAACACTTGCTGAAGAAGTAGGTTACTGAGTACACGAAACCAAGATAATGAATTTAGTAATAGTATTGTCATTTTTTGTTTATAACTTAGTTCCTAGCACTGATTACTTTGGAGCAATGTCCAGGAGTTTGCACTTGTAAAAATTTCCCAAATGAGCCGGGCGTGGCGACGCACACTTGTAATCCTCACACTTGGGAGTTGGAGACAGGAGGATCGCGCTGGTTCAGAGTCAGCCTTGCTGGTTTAAGAGACCCTGTTTTCAAATAAAAATATAAAATAGGTCTGGGAGTGTAACCCAGAGGTAGAAGGGTTTCCAGGAACCCCAGTACCACCAAAAAAAAAAAAAAAATCCCAAATGATTCTATTTAAGAAAAACTGAGATCTGCTTTTTGTTCTTTTAAAGATAGAATCCTATGCTTTATAGCCATGATTAGTATGTTGAGTGTTAGAGACACTAAATGAATGATGTTTTATTAAGAGCTAAGAGGCAACCTCAATTACTCATTGTCCTTATTGAGATACAAATTGACAGCATTATTTTTTTGTCTGCTTTATCATGCATGCTACTTAAATTCTTCTTTACATTATTCCAAAGTCCTCTTTATTATCTGTGCACTTTACAATTGAATCTAAGAAACAAAAACTTCCTGTCTGGAAGGAATATGGCTATATTATTTTTCTTGATTTATAAGAAGCACTGGGCAAACTTTTAGGATTAGAGTTATTAAAGCATGGCCACAAAGCTGATAGGCTTTAAAAATACTGAGACCTAGAGATCATTTACAGATTATCTATTCTCTTATGCTGTGTATAAGACTACATGAATGATAAAATTGTTTCTGATATCATGGGACATTTTCTTCTTCAAGTACTCAGGGTAATAGCAATAGAAAAATGCTCATTTCTACTTACCTTGGTTGCTTTATCTTCTTTATTTTTAAAAAAATATATACTTTTAGCGGGGCATGGTGGCACACGCTTGTAATCCCAGGATTCGAGAGGCTGAGACAAAAGGATCCTGGTTCACGACCAGCCTCAGCTACTTAGGCCCTCTGCAACTTAGTGAGACCCTGTTTCAAAATAAGAATAAAAAATAGGGCTGGAGGTGTCTTTTGAAGGTTGAATACCCCTGGGTTCCATCCCCAGTACCCCAAAGAATATATACTTTTATTGGTATATTATAATCATATCATACTAAATTTCAGAGTGATAGGGGACATACATACATACAGCACTTGGAGACCTTCCTGCTGGACCCCATACCTCTCCCTCCTCTTTCCTACACATGGTATTGAGATCAGCATTGATAATTTTATATATACGTAGCATCAATTGAAATGTTTCCCTCATCTAGTCTCCTTTTTATCCCCAGCCTATCTTTCTTTTCTAGACCCCAACTCGTATGGTTCAACTGAGGTTTCTTCACCTTTATCTGGAGTTGTTGTACTCTGATTTCTCCTCAGGTTCCATATATGAGGGAATATGGCCCTTTACTTTCTGTGACTGAATAATCTCACTTAGCATGATATTCTCTAGATCTATACAAATGCCATAATTTTATCTTTATTACTGAATAGAATTCAATTGTGTGTGTGTCCCATAGTTTCATAATCCATTTATCTGTTCATGGACACTTAGGCTGGTTCCATAATTTGGCTGTTGTGAATTGTGCTGCCATAAAAATATCCATGTATCATTGTAATATTCTGAGTTCAGTACTTTTGGAAAGATACCCAAGAGTGGTATCCCTGGATCTTATGGTGGATTCATACCATCTTCTAAGGAATTTCCACACTGATCTCCATAAAGGATACACTAATTTACCATCACATAAACAGTATATTAACATTGTATTTCCCCACATTCTTGCAAAAATGTATTACTGTTTCCATTCTTGATGATTTATATCCTTTCTAATGAGTGAACACAAGAGGAAAATAAAAATTCTTTTCATTTGGCCGGGTGTGGTGGCACACGCTTGTAATCCCCACACTTGGGAGGCGGAGACAGGAGGATCGCGCAGGTTTGAATCCAGCCACGCTGGCTTAAGAGACCCTGTTTCCAAATTTAAAAAGAAAGTATTAAATAGGTCTGGGAGTATAGCCCGGAGGTAGAAGGGTTTCCAGGAACCCCAGTACCACCATAAAAAATTATTTTCATTTTCCTTATTACTCGTTGAAAACACCCCTGAGAGTTGGGAAAGTTACATATGAATTGTATATCCTCTTTCTTTAAGAAGATCTGCAATGATTGTGCTTAGACAAAAATAAGAGGAAGTAAAAAATGAGTCTGTTTCTCTTCACTATTTCTAAAAGTAGGATCACTTCTACTACCTCTGCCCAAAAGAGCACTTACTCAGGGTGGGAGTAGCTGGGTCTCTCCAGAGCCGAGATCAGCCAAGCACTTGGCTGGAGGAGGCTTTCAAAGCCCACTTCTCTCCTTCATATAACTGGACTAGTGGCTTCATACCAATATATTAAAATTTCATTGTCACACTTTATACCAATAGTGTTCTGCTCTTCTTCACCTGTTGGCCTTTGTATTTTATCCTTATATTTTATATCCTCTGTTCTCAAACTTCCTCTTTCCACACATCATTTTACATAATAAAGTTTGTATCAGAGCCCCAAGACTGAAAAATGCAATGTCCCTGAAGTGTGATACCCACTTGGCAAGTATGGTTTGACCTATATTCATAATCATACAATGAATTATATGAACTATAGAAATTAAAGAAAGAACATTGTCACAGATATGTATCACTCTCTCTCTTTTTCTTTGTCTCTCTTCCAACTTCTCTCTTCTACTTTGAAGAGGAAAAAATTGAAATCAATGATAATGAGAGATGTTCTTAAGTGTATCACAATAAAAACAAGGGCATGAGCCACTTATAGTAACAGTTTAATGGGAAATAAAATAGAGATACAAGCAGTTATAAAGATAACTTTCTGGATAGTGTATTCTTTTAAATACTTCTCCCTACCAGTAGCTATGGTTTCAGAGTCTATTTCTGGAATTTTCTGCCTGTGTAAATATATTTCTTTTGCCCACTTGTAAGTTTATTAAGTAAGGTATATAGATGATTTCTGGGTGAATGTATATAATAATAATCACAAGACTTATTCACAAAAGCAGGCTCATATAATTCATTGTGGGATAATGAGCATAGGTCAAAATTCACTTGTCAAGTAGCAGTAATTTCTTCAAGATGTATGTGCTATTAATATAGTCCATTAAAGCTAGGCATGGTGGCGCATACCTATAATCCCAGTCCACGGGAGCCCGAGACAGGAAATCATATGTTTGAGACTAGCCTCAGCAACTTAGCCAGGCCCTTTTACAAAATTAAAAAATGGCTGGGGTGTAGTTTAGAGGTAGAATGACCAATCTCTGGTACCAAAAGTAGTCTATTAAAAATCACATAGCTAGGCGTGGTGGCACATACTTGTAATTCCAGCATTTAGGAGGCTGAGACAGGAGGATCGCAGTTTGAGGACAGCTCAGCTACTACTTATTGGGCCCTTTGCAAGTCACTGAGACCCTGTTTCAAAATAAATAATAAAAAATAGGGTTGGGGTGTAGCTCAGAGGTAGAATGCCCCTGGGTTCCATCCCTAGTAACACACACACACACACACACACACACACACACACACACACACACACACAATCTTATGGGTCAAATACTCTTCCATTCCATCCTTTAGTTTACCTAGTCAACAATGACAAAGAGCTGTTTTCTTCAAAGAAAAAAAGAGTGCAAGTCTAGCTAGCCCACATGAGTCTTCATTCGGCTAACTCTTGTTTCACAGACCAGGCTGTTCTGCTGCCATTCCCCAGGACAATCAGCAATTCATCACTTAATTACAGTGCTCTGTCATAGTTGTAGTTTTTTTTTTTTTTTTTTTTTTTTTTTTACTTAAGAGAATTATGGTGGGAAAGGCATCTTAGAAGTCTAATTCCTCTCTACACATTTACAGCATTTTCCTCTCTTCGCCTAAGATAATTTCATAGGAAAGATGGGATAGGGCTGTACCATTATATCAGAAAAACGAGAGCTGTCTAGGAGCCCTTAAATTTGGTGTCTAAAAATGGGAACATTCTGGGGACCATTGGTTTGGAAGGCGTTGATAGGAAGCTGTTCATTGTAAAGTAGAAGGAAGGGAAAATCTCAAAGCTCATATTTGGTGAACAGAGCATGAAGGGGCCAGCTTTCTTGAGGTGAGATAGGAGAGCACTGAGATCCTTACTTTCTCTAACTCAGCTAGATCAGAATTGAAAGAAAATGCGTCATCTTGGATTTGGGCAAGATTTTCTTAACGAGACAAAGTGTAATTAAAACTAGCTTTGCCACATACATGTTCTGTCACCTGGGTAAATTTCTTGACATATTTTTATCTTAGCTTTCTTTTCTGCAAAATGGAAATAATACTATTATTTATTTATTTATTTATTTATTTATTTATTTATTTATTTATTGGTGGTACTGGGGTTCCTGAAAACCCTTCTACCTCTGGGCTACACTCCCAGACCTATTTTTTTAATATATTTTTATTCGGAAACAGGGTCTCTTAAGCCAGCACCGCTGGCTTTGAACCTGCGCGATCCTCCTGTCTCTGCCTCCCAAGCGCGGGGATTACAAGTGTGGGCCACCATGCCCAGCTACTATTATATATTTAGAACATGAAAGTTTGCAGTAAGGATGAAAGAAAGGAATATATGTAAAACATTTAGATTGTTGCTTTTTGGCTGATTTCTTTTAGTAGGATAAAACATGAGTTAACTTGTTTTAATGACTTCTTTAATGTTTGACTTTATACCAAACATTAAAATTTAGTAGGATCACTTTATACCAAACATTAAAATTTAGTAGGATCACTATCCTACTAAATTTTTATTCTGTCATTCTTTGTTCATCTATGACATCAATTTCTGCTGACTAGTTTGACTGTTTCTATCATTTCTCCCTCTGCTGATCAGTTTAGGAAATCAGAATTATGAGAAAACTGAGAAAGAGTAGACATAATTTCTACTTGATAATTTCTCTTACAAAGTAGAACCATGCTTTTGATATTTGTGAGAATGACAGACAGTATAGGAATTAACTTTTTTTTTTCAAATCACTCAACACCCACTACTTTTCTACATCACAAATGTTTAAATTTCCATTCATATTTTAAAATACTGAGGCCCATGAAGGTTAAATAACAATTTCAATATATCCGTGATTTTCTACACTTTTAATTATAAGAAAAATTTCAAAGACACAAAAATATCACTGATTACTCCATAAAAGTAGTTGTAAGTGTTAAATTGGTCAAAGGAGAAACTATAGAGAGATAACAATTTAGTATAGGTTTACAGTTTATCAATTACAATAGAAACAAACCTACAGTAAAATAAATCAGCTGAGTATTTATATTCAACCTATAAATTACAATGAATACATTAGTTTACATTTTTAGACTTAAATCAATTACCCTTTAGATCCAAATGGTTTCTCAATCAAACAAAAAACAATCCTTTTTAATTGATTGCATATCATATTTTCTAGCAGTTTCCAATGCCTTTTTAGTAAGTATTTGGTTTGACCTTCATTATGTTTATAAAAATGATAGTTCTACAAATGAGATTTAGTAATTATAAACTTTGACATTTAACTTTGATTGAAATAAGGACTTGTCTTCTTATTTATTATATGTATGTTTTAGAAGAAATTTTCAGTAGAGTCCCATATTAATAAAAAAAATGCTTTTATAAGGCAGTGAGTTAGCCTGGTTCAGTGGTGTACACCTGCAATCCCAGTGACTCGGGGAGCAGTACTATGCTAAGGCAGGAGGACCACAAGTTCTAGCCCAAACTTGACAACTTTCAAAATAAAAAATAAAAATCTCTGGAGTTGTTGCTCACTGGTAAAGCATTCCAATATCCAATGCTTAGTACTATAATATAAATAAATAAATATTAATTAAAATTAATAAATGAGGCAATGAGTAATAAGTTAGAAAGTTTATTTTACCTTATTTTAGACAAAATATCTTTACATTCTAATCATTTAACATTAAGAAATAAACATTTATCATTAACACTGAAGAAAAAGATGCTCAGGCTGAAAAGAAAGACACAATTATAAGTATAAGAACACAAGCAGGCCGTGGTGGCTCACACTTGTAATCCCAGCATTTGGGAGGCTGAGACAGGAGTATCATGGTTCGAGTACAGCCTCAGCTACTACTTAGTGAGGCCCTTTGCAACTCAGTGAGACCCTGTTTCAAAATAAAAAATAAAAATAGAAGGCGGGGCGTGGTGGCATATGCTTGTAATCCCCATGCTTGGGAGGCAGAGACAGGAGGATCGCTCAGGTTCGAAGCCAGCTGCACTGGCTTAAGAGACCCAGTGTCCAAATAAAAATATAAAATCGGTCTGGGAGTATAGCCTGGAGGTAGAAGGGCTTCCAGGAACCCCAGTACCACCAAAAAAAAAAATAAATAAATAAATTTTAAAAATAGAGCTGGGGGTGTAGCTCAGAGATAGAATGCCCCTGGGTTATATATATATATATATATATATATATATATATATATATATATATATATAATGTTTTTCATGAAAAACACATAAAACCTAAAAATAAGAGGATGGTAAAATGAATAATATGCAAACTCTAACCAAATTAAAACTGATAATACTTACAATACTTTTAAGGTAATGTGTATAATGAAGAAAAAATGTATATCCATGATAAACAACTGCAAAAGGCAGGTAACTTAGTTATAAAAGAATGGCCAAAGGCTTTGTTAGGTTTGTGTAGTAAGTCAAGACACGAGAGAGACCAGGGAGTGCGGTACCAGTTTTAATGCGGTCCTCTGGGGGCTGGACAGTCCTGAAGACCTGCGGGCCCATCCGAGGCTAAAGGGAGAATGCCTCTCTTTTTAAGCTATACATCTTGGGGGTGGGACTACGCGTGGGAACGCAGCTTTCTCGCCATACCGCCTGCTTCTCGATATCGCCTGCCTCGTGATATAGCCTGCCTGCCTAGCAGAGTCTCCTCCTCCTCCTCCAGGGTTCTGCCTCCTGCGGGGAAGGGGGAAGGGACCCGACTTGTCAGGCTTAAATAGGCATCTTGTGGAAGAAGGCTATCCATTTGGTTAAGAAACATGCAAAAGTGCTCAACTTTAATAATCATCACAGAAGTTCATTAAAACTTCATTAAAAGCATGCAAAGATAATGTCCACTACACACCTCACAGAACGAGATGAAATACCTGGTGCTACTAATTACAACAAGAATATTGAGGAATCAGAGCCTCATAAACATGTAAATGATAAAAGCAAATGCAGTGGAAAGAAGCTGGGAGGGATGGTCATTCTGGCTGTACTTCACAAGGCCTCTCTGCAGGCCCAAAGTAATGTTAGCAGTATTCTGGAAGGTATTGTTTCAAAGACTGCATACTCATTTAAAGAACATATGCACATACATACACATACTGTACTTATTCACTTATACATATATACAACATACACTTTAATATATAGTCAAATAGACATTTGAATGTGCATTTAATCAAATGTGTATGTACTATATATATATATATATATATATATATATATATATCCCTACCTTTAGTGAGTTGAATTTAGTTCTTGCGCCCTACTGTGGACAAATTCATTCTCAAATTATTTCCTTGTCATCATAGATCCCAGATAAAATGATCCTCTGGATATGCTAAATACATATATTTGAGGTTCAGAGATTTTTAAAAATGTAGGCTAGAAAAGCCTTACCTCATGACATGGGTTTGAATAAGAACTATTTCTTCCTATAAACACTGTTTCAGATATCATCCTCAAAAACATGGAAATAATTTCTCACTTATTGCATGATAAGAAATAAATTTTAATTTTTATTTAAATATTCAATAAATTAGTTTTAAATTAGTTTTAAATTTAATATTAAATAAATTTATTAAATTAGTTTTCTAATTTAATGCTAAACATTTTTAACTGTATATGATTGGAATCTCCTCAAATCTTCCCTACAATTCATGGCCATTTTTTTCCTTTGATACTCAGTAAAATTATTTTCTACTCCCTCTCAACTTCTGTAAAACTCTAACACATTCCTAAATATTTCCAAAGACTTTCAAGAAGTCTTTACCCTCTCTTGGATATCTCACTATTTTACTGCCCTTGAAGATGAAAGAAGGTCCTTGGGCATTTCACCTCATCCCTCATCCATCACCCTCTGTCTACATAGCTTTACTCTGAACCAATCTTGTAGCCTTTTCCTGTTTTCCTATAGCACAATATCCTAGTCAGTTCCAAATCCTGTGGTAGAAAACCACCACAGGCTGGATGTCTCATAAGCAACGAAATTTACTTCTCACAGGTCTAGAGACTGAGTCTAAGATCAGAATTCCAGCATGTGGGGTTCTTGTGAAGGCCCTACTGTGTGTTCCAATCCATAGTTTGCTGGCCAACTAAAAAAAAAAAACAACAACAACAAATAATCCAATAACAAAATGGGCAAGTGAACTAAATAGACACTTCACAAAAGAAAAAATTCAAATGGCCAATAAATGCATGAAAAAAGGTTCAACATCATTGGCAATCAAGAGATGCAAATCAAAACTACCCTGAGATTTCACCTAACTCCAACTAGAATGGTAATCATTCAAAACACAAACAATAACAAATGCTGGTGAGGATATTGAGAAGTGGGAACTCTAAAATATTGTTGGTGGATTGTAAATTAGTGCAACTACTTTGGAAAACAGTATGGAGAATCCTTAGAAGAATGGGAACAAATCTACCATTTGATCTAGCAATACCACTTCTGGGTATCTACCCCAAAAAAAGGAAACCAAACTACCAAACTAATGCATTTGTATCTATGTTCATAGCTGCTGCACAATTCACCATAGCCAAACTATAGAACCAGCCAAGATGTCCATCAACAGATGAATGGATTACAAAACTGTGGGATATGTACACAATGAAATTTTACTCAGCCATTAAAAAAAAAACTCAATTATATCATTTTCAGGGACATGGATGGAACTGGAGGACATTATAAGAAATTAGATGCCTTCCCTAATATGTGAAAGCTACGGAGAAACGGGTCATAGGAGGAACTCTAGATGAAAAAGGAAATCCTATAGAGGAGAAAACAAGACAAATTAAATGAGGAAATGGGAGGGGAAATGAAGGGAATTCTCTAAAACACACAATGTACTTAAACATATTGAAGTCAACCACTAAGCCAAGCAAGGGAAAGAGGGTTGGGGAGGAAATGGGGTGGGGATTGGGTAGAGGCTAAATGGTTAATGTGTACATGTATGTCCACACAAGTTTTTACCCTAATATGATGTATGAATATAATGCACCAATAAAAAAATTTAAAAAGGAAAAAAAAGGCACAAATTCCAATTGTGACTACTTTGAATGACCTAATTACCTCTGTATGTTCCACCTACAAATACCATCACATTGAGGGTTAAGATTTCTGTATATAAATATTTGGAGAGCAACACATTTAGTCCATAACATACCATCAACATAGGTTTTATTTACAATTTGGTAATAATATTATACAGGAAAATGTTTTAAAATAAGCTTTAGACATAATTGTTCCTGCAGTTACTAGGTCTTCCTGAGGGAGACCAAGGACATGAGCCCAAGCTGTCTGGTTTCATGGAAATAAATTTGAACAAAAACACTGTTGCTCAAATTATTTTAATTTTCAAGAAGCCTCTGAAATTCCAGGTTATCATACTTTGGAGTTTCAGAATTTCTGGCCCTGTAGAGAAATAGAAAACAATAAGCTTCCAACTGTTATAGCTGATGTCCAACATAATCAGGATTGTGGCTTGAGCCTGGATCTCTGCTTGTACTCACTGTCTCCACCTTTATCTGTCTAATAAAGAGAACACGCTCGAATGCTCACAACGTCACATCTACCTACAACTTGTATAATCAATGTTGAGACAGAATGTGATTCCATTGTTTTGAGTGCCTTCTGGGAAGATTGGCTTAGATTATGAAAACTCAGAGAGGTTTGTGTTGGTCTTTGTCTTTCGAGAACTTGGAACAAATTACCTAACTGCTCTGAGTTCAATTTGCTCATCTTTCAAGCGAGATGGGCATAGGTCCTATGCTTTGAGATGGGTGAAAGGATTAAAGGAGATAATTAGGCATTTGACATATTAGTTTTCCTCTGTTCACATTACTATATGTATAGAGTATTAAGGAGATAGAAAAGACTTCTCCTCAGCCCATGAATTTATTAAAACAAAATCCAAAGATCATGAGAATTTCACTAAAATCTGTAACAATAAAACGATACTTGCAATGCTGCAATCTTCTAGAACTACAGGTCAACAATGGTTCAACTGATAAGAACCTGTTGCAGTATCTGGAATCAAAAGATAGCATGAGCAGGAAAACCCCAACTCAAAAGTATCACCATCTTTCAACCTTATTCTGTTCTCTGGAAAGCCTTACATGCTCTTGCAGGGTCATGAATGATTTGTACATTTATAGCAAATGTATAGTTTATTCAAAAAATATTCTTTAAAATTCCTCTAAGACTAAGAATTGAACTGCTATACCACTTATTGGAATCTTTCCAATATAATTAAAGTCAGAAAAATATACGATACATGCATATCCATGTTTATAGCAGCACCATTCACAATAAAAAATGATGGAAGAAATGTGTCTGTCAACAGATAAATGGTTAACAAAAATGTGTCATATACACACAATGGAATTTACTCAGCCAAAAGAACAACAAAATTATGTCATTTGTAGGAAAGTTGATGGAACTAGAGAATATGATTCTACATGAAATTAACCAGTCTTAGAAAATCAAGGGTCAATTTTTTTTCTCATATGTGAAAGCAAAAGAGAAAATAGAAAACAAAAGACATGTTAGATAATCGAGGAGAGTGAGAGTAGAATAAACAGAAAAGAATAGGGTTAGGAGGTGAGGAGGGACACCAGTTTGATTACATAAAAATGAATCAGGTGAGCACTAGGGGTGCTATGTCATTTTTGTAGTAATATATGGTTCTTTCCCTCTGGGATGTCAGAAAGAAGGAACTTCAAAATGTGGATCTATTGTAAACAGAATTACTCCAATAATTACGGAGGAAAAAATATCTTGCTTCTTATTCTTAAAGAATGTTAATAACAGGTGACATGGTCTTTCAACACTAGGGTTAGTTATTGTAATTTTGTACCATGGTTTATTTAAATCTAATTAATAACCAGAGTTAACCATAACCAGGACTGGCAACAACCAAGATTAGGAAAGGAAGAAGAATGTGAGGGGCAAAGGGAGTCCATACCATGAAGCTTGGTATCACTTGCATTTAGAAGAGATTTTGCAATATTTGAAGATCTGTTAGTTGAAGTAGTTCAATACATGGGAATAACGTGATTAGTGAAGGGATTATTCTAACACTAAAATTTTGCACCTAGCCAAGAAGTCATCTTTTCATAAGACAAGTTGATGAAAATTATAGCACAGGCAATTAGCATGATATTATCATATTAAACCCTTCTCACACTTAAGATATGCATAGAAGAAGAAACATGAAAAACAATCCCTTAGCAGAGCAGATGGCTTGGTGCACACTAGCAGTGATTTGTGTACACACAGTTTAAAATGACAGTCTTTATTGTTCCCTGAGCATGGGTTTTGATGGCGGTAGCAAAGTCAACAGGCTTAAAAATATGCAGATGTGTTCATATAATTTTATAAATGGAGATTGCACTTCATCTCTTAAAAAAAACTCAAGGTCATTCCTTAGCATATGTCAGAAAGATACCAATTTTACTGATAGATGAAAAATGCAATCTGTAAAGAGCATGAGACAGCAGTTATCAACTTGCAAAACAGTCATAAGAAAGGGCATACTGAGGGACATTTTCTTAAAAAAAATACTCTCAAGAGTCTTGAGCTGGCAAGATGGCGGCAGCCACAGTCACAGTGGTGACTGAAAAGGACATGCATTCCTCAGAGAAGCTCTAGACACCAGATTTTAGTTTAATGTCTGATTGGGACAACTTAAGGAGACATTTTCAGCTATGAGTTCCCATGTAGAATACAGGAGAGAGTGGAAAATGGCAGAATTAGAAGCAAGATGACAATGAGGTGCCCACCAGGCAAGAAAAGTGATTTTTGGAAGAACATTCCAGAAGAGATTATAGAAAAGACAACTTCAGCTGCACATGCTGGGGAACTCTTAACATACCTTGTAAGAAAAGTGATCCGGACATGGTGGAGTGAGCCCAGCAGTGCCAGGCAGGAAGCACCCTGGGGAACTCAGTGTGCCTGGCCACCGCGCTCCTGAATGCTGCGCTGGGGTTTGTGTTGCACTCAGAACAGCAGATCCTGCTCTATGCGGTGAGGCTGTGGCCTTCGCTCTTGGAGGGGAGATAAAATTCATTGCTGCTGAGCACTCGATCCCACAACCTCTTCAAAACACACATATGGTCTTCTCTTAGTAAAAAAATATTGAAGAGGGACCAAGATGGCGGTGGCGGCAGCCAGGATTCAGGAGATGCAGACAAATCCTATCCAATCCACCTTGAACTTTTGGGAAAAAAAATCTCCATGGAGGAGAATGCTCCTGCCACACATTCTAAAGAATTCTGGACATCATACCATGTAAGGAAGGTGCTCAGTGGAGAACCAGGAGGACTGCAGTGGCAGCAGGGTTGGCAGTGGCCAGTATTCGGAAGAGGCATAGATCCAATACAATCTACCTTGAAATTTCGAAGAAATCACCCTAGAGGTATACTGCTACTGACGTGCATGCTCAGGAATTCTGGACAATATGCTGTGTGGGAAAGTTGTTTGAGAGAGAACTGAGATGGCAGCGACAGCCAGTAGTTGGGAAAGGCAGAGATCCCATCCAATCTACCTTGAACTTTGGAAGAAATTTCCCCACAGGTAGGCTGCTAAGGCAGTGAATGCTCAGGAATTCTGGACAACTTTCTGGGTGGGAAAAGTGTTTGGGAGAGAACTGAGATGGTGGTAATGGCCGCGGTGGCGGCACAGGCAGCTGTGGCAGCAGCGGCGGAGGCCTGTATTTGGGAAAGGCAGAGATCTGATACAATCCACCTTGATCTTTTGAAGAAATCTCCCCAAAGGTAGAATGCTACTATCGTGCATGCTCAGGAATTCTGGACCACATGCTGTGTGGGAAAAGTGTTTGGAAGAGAACTGAGATGGTGGTGGTAGTGGCAGTGGCGACGGCCAGTATTTGGGAGAGGCAGAGATCTGATTCTATCCACCTTGATCTTTTGACGAAATCTCCCCAAAGGTAGCATGCTACTGCCGCACATGCTTGGGAATTTGGGACAGCATGCTATGTGAAAAAGGTGCTCAGAAGAGAACCAAAATGGCCATGGCACCGGCAGCGGTGACCAGTATTTGGCTGTGAACCTATTGTAAATTGCCTTTTTGATGTTGAAGTATCTTCCAAACGAGCACTTTGAGAAATCTTTCAAATAATTAACTGCAAAGAAAAAATAAATAATACATTCTAGAACCAGAGAAATAATAATTGCCATCAAGCAAACAACTAAGTAAAGAAGAATAACCACTACCTCAAAAGAAATTAAAATTCAATATATTAGGAATTAAAAATCATGTTTCAATAATCAAACTGACATAAATGGCCTAAACTCCCCAATCAAAAGATATAAGGTAATAAAATTGATTAAAATCCTGATCCATCTATCTGCTACCTACAAGAAACACATCGTAAAAGTAAAGATAGTAACAAACTAAAGTTAAAGGGATGGAGCAAGGTAATCCATGCCAACAGAACTTGAAGACATGCAGGAGTAACAACTATGATATCAGACAAGTTAGATTTCAACCACAAGCTTATCAAAGAGACAAAGCACATCATTCTTTTCTGACAAACAAGCCAGCAAGAGGAAATACCTATAGTCAACATTTATGCCCTAAATATAGTTGCAGCTACTTTCATAAAACAAATTCTTTGTGACATTAAATCACACATAAAGCCCAATCCAATAATACTGGGATACTCTCACACTACTAGGCCAATCTTCTAGACAAAAGGTCTGTAAAGATGCCGCCGACCTAAAGAACATCATAAACCAAATGGACCTATTAGACAAGGATAGAACAATTCACCCAACTATAGCAGAATTCGCATTTTTCTCAGCTGCTTACAAAACCTTCTCCAAAGTAGATCACATCCTGGGCCAAAAAGTGAGCACTAAGAAATTAAAATAATGTGACCTATTTCTTTGTGTCTTTTCAGACCACAGTGGAGTATAATTAGAGATAAACTATAAGAAGACCCAGATAAAACACACAAATATGTGGAGACTGAATGCCACACTGATTTGCATATGTTGAACCGGTCTTGCTTTCCTGGTATAAAACAAACGTGATCATAGTGTACAGTTTTCTTTATGTGAATTTGAATGTACGTGGCTAGTATTTTGTTTAGAATTTTTGCATCTGTGTTTATTAATGATATGGTCTATAATTTTCTCTTTTTTATTTATTTATTTTTATTTTTATTTTTTGGTGGTACTGGGCTTCCTGGAAGCCCTTCTACCTTAGGGCTACACTCCCAGACCTATTTTATATTTTTATTTGGAAACAGGGTCTCTTAAAGCCAGCGCGGCTGACTTCGAACCTGCGCGATCCTCCTGTCTCCGCCTCCCAAGTGCGGGGATTACAAGCGTGCGCCACCACACCCGGCTAATTTTCTATTTTTAAGGTATCTTTATTTGGTTTTGTATTAATGCAATATTGGACTCATAGAGTTTGGGGGAATTCCATCACTTTTAATTTCACAGAATAACTTGTGAAATATTGGATTTAGTTCTTCTCTGAAAGTTTTGTAGAATTCAACTGGAACCCATCTGGACCTGGGATTTTTTTTTTTTTTTTTTGATGGTAGAATTTTTTTATTGTCGTTTCTACTTTTTTGCTTGCTATTGGATGGATTTTGTTTTATATATTCTCTTGGCTCAGTTTAGGTAAGTTTATGTGTTTAGAAACCTATTGATTTTTTTACATGTTTATTGGAATATAAATTTTCAAAATGGTTTCTGATAATCTACTGAATTTTCTCACTGTCTGTGATGATGTCTCCTTTTTCATTTCTGATTTTAATGACTTGGTTTGATTCTTTCTTTATGTTAGGTTGGCTAAGCATTGCCACCACTGCTGCAGGCCGGGTCTGGGCAGAATGTACTGGCAGCTTACAATTTTGATGAGCTGCAGCTGTTTATTTCAAGTCATTGGTTTTGTGCTGGGGGTCACTGACAGCAATGCCCATGGCAACATCCATTGGAAGTAGGTGGGTTAATTTTCTGTTCTCTCTTCTACCTTCTAGCCTTGTTTTCACTGCTTTTCAATTCTTGGAGCTATGTTCAAATTTATGCTGGTTTCTTTCTCTTGTCAAAATGTGCTGTTTTTATGGCAATAGAGATCAAGTATCAGCAGAGCTGATATGTGCTGCTTCCCTTGATCACCATCTTCTCAGAAGTCCCAAAGTGAATAATTTCAAATTTCAAATAGTATATAGAAATGCATTCACTAAAGATAATAAAACATCAAAATTATATTTACTCTCCCATATTATGTTCAGTTAAAGGAAATAATCAGAATGTCTTGGAAAGAGAGAAAAAAAACAGAAGAAAACTCAAAGGAGACAGAATGGAAGAGGAAAAGCCAATAGATTCTCACTCATGGTTGAATAGTTGACTGCTACTGGCCACCAAAGGTAGAGGCCACACCCTAGATGGTGATGGAACATCAAAAGGCAGTATGCCCTTTGCCTGCATACCAAGTGGGTCTGTGGAAAGATAAAAGGCAGGACTTTTTCACATCCTGCCTGTTCTAACAATATTTGTCTATGGAGAATAATACCTACTTTTTCCTTTAATTTAAGAACTCCAAGATCTGTGATGCAACCTACAAACCTAAAGTGTATTTAAACTTGGTTGCTCTGAACGATCCAAGTGCATACCAATGCAGCCACTCTTTGGATGTCCCCTTTCTTTAGACACTATAACATCCATGGATTCATGACTGATCTACAGGAAGTTCAAAAGATCATTGAGCTTGCACACAAAAACTTCTAAATTGGTTTTATCTTTTATTTAATAAAATCTTAATAATTAATAGTATCATTTGATCATTACTAAAATATTTATTAATGAAGCAAAAGTAAGCATCATATAAAACATTGTGTTGGCACTGGAATTGTTTTGTGTTGTTAGTATACATTTTTCTGGAAGGAAAGAATATATTGCTTCAGGTTTTCAAAAGGGCTAAGTCAAAATAAAAAAATATAAAGAAGCAATGATGTGAATAATAAATTGAACTTTGTGCATGCAGCATAAAAGAAGGTAGAATAATGGCTAAGCACAGACTATACTGCTGAATTTATTCATACTTACTGTATGTCAGGTACTGGGTTATTTCGTGTAATGCAACAATCCTATGTTATATTATTCCACTTGTACATGGTAAAAATGAGTCATTAGGTAGAAGAATAATGTGTAAAATGTCACACAATGGATTAGTTTCCCAAACTCTCATTGTCATCTCCTGTGTAGTTGTTCATGTCCCCAGAGATATTTCCTAAGGCCTTTCTCATGGTACCAACATTTTTAGGCATTCCCTTTCTTTGCCTTGATTTCAAGTACTATCCACATGTGAATAGTTATAAAATCTTTGTCTCAAAGTCAATAAATACAGGTGCATGTGAGACTTCTTCCTTTGCCGTAGTACTTCAAAGTCTAGTTGCTTTTTGTTTAAGATGTGACCACTTTCCTCCAGTGTTTTCTTTAAGGCACTAGGAGTTATCATTGTCAACTTTCCGGTTGTGCAAGCTAGATGCCTGTAAATCTCCTTTGAGTCCTTGTCTTTATGTTTCACATCCAAACAACAACTAATTCTGTTGACACAACTTTCTATATATTTCTAGGATCTTTTGGCTTCTATGCTCCCTCACCAGTTACATCCTCCCAAGAACATACAAATGACTGCTTCCAATATTCTCATAATCTAGATTTTTTTTTTTTTTGGTGGTACTGGAGTTCCTGGAAGCCCTTCTACCTCCGGGCTACACTCCCAGACCTATTTTTTATACTTTTTTATTTGGAAACGGTCTCCTAAGCCAGCACGCGCGGCTGGCTTCGATGCGTGATCCTCCTGTCTCTGCCTCCCAAGCGCGGGGATTACAAGCGTGCGCCACCATGCCCGGCGATAATCTAGATTTTTATTCAGCCTTATCTTTTTTAAGTCTCCAAATAGTTATATAAAGCTAATGTTTCAGCAGCAACTTGAATCTCTTGAGTGGTTTGTGCTCAATTTCATCCATTTGTTATTTCCTCTGCCAAAAATGCTTACCTTGCTCCTTTCCCTCCTACAAATGCTTGACATCTTAGAAAGTGTTGCTCAATGGGCATACTATTTTATTTATGCTAGATTAAGTTCTAGAGGTATGACATACAGCATAGCACCTGGAGTAAACAATAAGATACTCTGCACTTCAAGTATCTATTAAACATTGATGTTGACTACCATGTCAAGTGTTCTTACCATAAAAAAATAAATAACAAAGGAACACAGGAAACTTTGGAAGGTGTTGAGTATGTTTATTACTTTGAAGTAGCACTCATTAAATATATATATATTTATATTTATGCCAATTTCATCTCAATAAAGCTGTTTCTCTAAAAAGAGCAAAAGCTATATCTTAGGGGATGCTTCCTTGATACCTCTAGAATGCAGTCAGTATACCACCATGTCCTCCTATAATAGTCTACTTCTGTCAGAGTATTGAGAGAATGGCCTTATCTTTTCCCTAGGCAGCAATGTTATAAAACAGAAAGATCAAGGCTGCCCTTCTTGTTCTTGTACTCCTAATGGTGAGCATGGCACCTGGCACATATCAGGTACCCCCATAGATACTGTTTAATAAAAAATGAATATAAGCCTCTGAATGGATCTCATTTCCAACGTCCTGGCTGATGTTACTCTATTTAAGGTTACCAGATAAAGTAGATTTACCTAGTTAACATCGAATATCATATAAACAATAAAAATGATAGTTGACATGTGCCCTGTGTCATATTGGAATATAGTCAGACCAAAAATGTTGTTGTTCATCTGAAATTTAAACTTGATTGGGTATTCCATATTTTTATTTACTAAATACAATTATGGTATTGTTTTTGGTATTTGCCTGACTTTTGTCAAATGTTGCAGGTCCCTTTATTTCATATTATAAAGGCATCATCCAGCTGAGCATGGTGATGCACACCTGTAATTCTAGTACTTGGGAGATTGAGACAGAAGGATCACAGGTTCATGGCCAGCCTTGGCAACTTAGTGAGGTATTCTACAACTTAATAAGACCCTGCTTACAAAAAAATATGCCTGGGGGTATAGCTCAAAGGTAGAATGCCACTGAGTT
Organism: Muscardinus avellanarius; assembly: GCF_963383645.1. Classification (NCBI taxonomy): domain Eukaryota; kingdom Metazoa; phylum Chordata; class Mammalia; order Rodentia; family Gliridae; genus Muscardinus; species Muscardinus avellanarius. The sequence goes on from NC_137794.1 coordinate 98,798,675, forward strand.
CAGTCCCCAGTACCACACAGACAGGAATCTCTCAAAGGCTTTAGAGGTATCATGTTTGCGTATAACCTTCACCAAGCACCTCCTGGACTGCAAAGAGCCTTCCTCTGACTCTAGATTTAATTCTCTGAACCAGCTTCCAGGGCTTCCTTTCCATCACGGCCAGTGACCACAACTTTTCCACTACTTACCAGCGCTGGATGTCTATACCTTGAAGATGCCATTTAAAGGTGCTCATATCTAGCATTAAGGCACTACTAAGTCCATTGTCCTGGACTTTTCCTCTACAATACCAGATCCTGAAGAATAACAGCCAAATGTAGTGATGAGAGTTCTTAAGACAATTTGTTATATTTTTGGACAGTTCTAATTCTTAGGGAATATTCTAAAATTGTCTGCTCCAAAGCTTCAGTGATTAGGGTTTCAACAGACTGTTTGCATCTTAGGAGTCATGCCTTATTTACTTTGGTATCTCTGGAATTTATGGCAGGTATGTGCACGGAAGGTTCTGCTGAATAAATAGGAATATTATTACTTTCAAAGCTGTGGTGCGTGAAGTGAATTTCTTATCCATAGTTTTCAAATGTATGAAAAACATTACAAAGTTCTCCATTGATTACTTAGTCTTTTACTTCCAGATCCTCAAATCATGTTTTATTGGAGAAGCAGAGTCCTTGGCACAGAAGAGATGCTTGAAAAATTTTCGTCTATTAAGAATTTAACTACAACAAATAAAAAATATTTACACGAAAATATGATGCTAGATATAGCTTTAAAGAACATAGGCACTGCAGGAGAATAAAATACAATAAAATTAATGGTCAAATGATAATTTTACCCCATAAATGTATAATTTTTTTAACTTTTCAGTAAAATAGAGATTTCTAATACAGACTGTCTAGATAATCTGAATACATATCCATGTGCACACATGCTTAAACATGCCAAGAACTTGGAATGTTTTGATTTTAAAACACAGCAGTCTAATTTTTGTGCAACATGTTTAAATAAACCTTTAAAAATCCCCTCATAGTACCCACAGTGAAATGTCTGGATCTTTTTAACCTCACCATTGAACATGTTGCAAGAAAAAGTTATCAATATTTTTTTAAATTTATTTTTATTGGTGCATTGTAATCATACATCACATTGGAATACAAGACTTGAGAGGATATACAAGCACACATCATCCAATTAGCCCTCATTCAGTCCCCATCCCATTCCCTCCCCCTCCCTCAATCCCATGCTTGTTTGGTGATTAACTTTGATACATATGTTTATGTACCTCCTGCTTTTTAAAGAGGCTCCATTCTCCCCTATTCCATACCCTCTGATTGGTCACCTTAATTGCTTCACTATAGGGTCCTTTCTATAGCTCGACCACTTCCTGTTGCCCCTTTCCTCCTAGTTATTGCTGATTAGGGGAAGCATCTGGTTTTAATTTTCTGCGATATTTCTCTGTGCATGCCACATTGCAAATACCAATCCCACTCTTGATGGCCCCAGTTGTGGCCTGACTACCCGGTGGACTGATCCAGACTTCGCTGGCTCAAGCAGCGGCCTTGCCTCATGGGAGGCCCTGGTTCTGGTCTCTCTGGCCCTGACATTGGCCTAACCCCTCAGCTGGCTCCAATCCTGGCCTCGGAGTCCCCAGCACCGGCCTTTCTCACGGCAGGCTCCAATGTTAGCCGATGGTCCCATCATCGGCCTAACGCCTCGGCAGGTTCCGATCCAGGCCTTGGAGGCCTCAGTAGCGGCCTTGCTTTATGGAAGGCTCCGATGCCGGCTGCTGGCCCTGGCACTGGCCTAACCCCTCGGCAGGCTCCGATCCCAGCCTCCGAGACCCCGGCACCGGCCTTGCCTCGAGGCAGGCTCCGATCCCGGCATCGCTAGCTCCAGCACCGGCCTAACCCCTCAGCAGGCTCCGATCCCAGCCTCGGAGGCCTCAATAGCGGCCTTGCCTCACGGAAGGCTCTGATGCCAGCCGCTGGCCCCGGCACTGGCCTAGCCCTTCAGTAGGCTCTGATCCCGGCCTCGGAGGCCCCAACACCGGCCTTGCCTCACGGCAGGGTCCGATCCCAGCCACACTGGCCCTGGCACCGAACTGAACCCTCGGCAGACTCTGATCCTGGCCTCGCTGGCCCCAGCACTGGCCTAACCCCTCGGCAGGCTCTGATGCCGGCCAGTGGCCCTTGCACCAGCCTTACCCCTCAGCAGGCTCTGATCCTGGCCTCAGAGGCCCCAGCACCGGCCTTGCCTCACCGCAGGCTCCGATCCCGGTCTCGCTGGCCCCAGCACCAGCCTATCTCCTCGGCAGGCTCCAATCCCGGCCTCGGAGGCTTCAGTAATGGCCTTGCCTCACAGAAGGCTCCGATGCCGGCCATTGGCCTCAGCACCAGCCTATCTCCTCGGCAGGCTCCAATCCCAGCCTCGGAGGCCTCAATAATGGCCTTGCCTCACAGAAGGCTCCGATGCCGGCCATTGGCCCCAGCACCAGCCTAACCCCTCAGCAGGCTCTGATACCGGCCACGCTGGCCCTGGCACCGGCCTGACCCCTTGGCAAGCTCCGATCCCAGCCTCGGAGGCCCCAGCACTGGCCTAACCCCTCAGCAGGCTCCGATCCTGGCTTCGGAGGCCCCAGCACCAGCCTTGCCTCACGGCAGACTCCTTTCCCGGCCATGCTGGCCCCAGCACTGGCCTAACCCCTCGGCAGGCTGCAATCCAGGCCTCGGAGGCATCAATAATGGCCTTGCCTCACAGAAGGCTCCGATGCTGGCTGTTGGCCCCAGCACCGGCCTAACCCCTCGGCAGGCTCCAATCCAGGGCTCGCTGGCCCCAGCACTGGCCCAGCCCCTCAGCAGGCTCCAATGCCAGCCATTGGCCCTGGTACCAGCCTAACCCCTCAGCAGGCTCCAATCCTGGCCTCGGAGGCCCCAGCACCAGCCTTGCCTCACGGCAGTCTCCATCCCGGTCTCGCTGGCCCCAGCACCGGCCTAACCCCTCAGCAGGCTTCAATCCAGACCTCGGAGGCCTCAATAACGGCCCTGCTTTGCTGTGTCCATTGCCGGCCTCACCCCTCGGCAGGCTCTAATCCGAGCACCCTCTTCGCCCAACTATTTGTCCCAATTTCTCAAGGGTGTGTGGTGGTAGCATTCTGCCTCTGGGGTCATTACTTCAAGGGTTCCAGGTGTAATGCATCAGATCTCTGCCTCCCCTGAGTACTGGCCACTACCATTGCCACTGCCTCCACCATTTCAAATCTTTCCCAAGCTCTTTTTCCACTCTGAATGTTGTCCAGTGTTCCTAAGCTTGCGCGATGGTAGCATTCAACCTTTGGTGTAATTTCTCCAAAAAAATAAAATAAAAAATAAGGTTGGTGGGCTCCGATTTCTGCTTTTCATGAATACAAGTCTCCACCGCCAACGCGGAGACTGTTTTCAGCACCACCTTTCTCCTTGGTCTCTGCTAAAGTCTCTCTCCTTATAGGTGATGTCCAAGATTCTTAACAATGTAGAGAAGAAGCAGTCCTCCTTAGCGGGAATTTTTTCAAATAATTCCAGTTCATTTGGATAAGTTTTGTCTGCATCTCCAGTATCCCGGCTTCCGACACCTCCTTGACCCCTCTCCGATATTTTCCTTTTTTCTTTTTCTTTTCCTTTTTTACAGTGTCCTTCTGGGTGGGGAGGGGGCCGCCTAGGGGTGCCCCACCAGCGCCTGCCCACCCGCCCAGGGTCGGGGCCAGAGGTCCGGACCACAGGGTCCTTCCGGGTGGAGACAGGGTCGCCGAAGGGTGCCCCACCAGCACCTGCCCACCCGCCCAGAGTCAGGGCCAGGGACCCAGACCACAGGGCCCTTTTGAGTGGGGAGGGGATCGCCTAAGGTTGCCCCGCCAGCGCCTGCCCACCTGCCCAGGGTCGGGGCCAGAGGCCCAAACCACAGGGTCCTTCCGGGTGGAGAGGGGGTCTCAGAAGGGTGTCCCACCAGCTCCTACCGCCCCCCCCCCTGCCCAGGGTCGGGGCCAGGGGCCCGGACCACAGGCTTATCAATATTTTTTAATGAAGCACATTTCTTCACTTTTTATAGAAATAATTAGCAAAAGGAATGATCTTATCATATCTTTGTTTCTATGCAGAAAGAAATCTCTAGAGAAAGAAAGGTGGAGAAGAAACCAATAATTCAACCTATGAATTAAGAAAAACCTGCTAAAAATGGCAAGGGATATATCCAGATTCTAGATACACCTTAATTAGGTTATTAAAAATTGGGATAATTGTCACTGTGTTTAAAAATATATTGCATACAGGATATACAGAGTATACAGCTGCATACTTTCTTTTGACTCAGAACTGCTGTATTTCATTCTTTATAGCAATTTAAAAAACTAAAATTTTTAAACTAAGTTGCATAGTCAGAAATATTTGATGTGGAAAGAGCAAATCAACATTTCAATGTCTTTTGTTTATAATCTTTATTAGTGTCTAGGATAGTATATTGATCGTACAATCTAGATTCAAATCTGACAGGGTAGTGATTGTCTTGTTACTTTTTGGTCAAAGCAATATGATTGAGGTAGAAGGTGCATAAGTCTTATTCTATATTACAATTTTTACATAGTCACCATAATAACGATTGCTGCAGAAATATCAAGCATAATTCAATGGATGGGCACAGGGGATTCCTCTTGGCAAGATTCCCTATTGGAAGCATCTTCAACACCAAAATGGGAAAAAGTATTCAAGAAAGATGGTTGCATGTTGCCCTTAATCAAGAATTTTATTGTTACAGATAAAAATTTAATAAAAAAATTTGCTTTACAGAGTACTGGTACATAGGTGTGTGTGTGCGTGCGTGTGTGTGTGTGTGTGTGTGTGTGTGTGCGCGCATGCGCATAAGTGTGCATACAGAGAAAAAGAGAGAGAGATGCTATACACTGCCATGCTGATAGGAAGCCATTTGCCAGATCTAGGATTAATACTGAGATTTTATAGTAATACTTGAAATTATTTTTTCCAAGCAAACACTTGCTGGGTGTCCCTAGGTTCTAGGTGCATATCCTTGTGTATTTGTTTTCTCCAGAGAAGTAAACAGTCGCCCTCCTCCCCCACCATCCTCACATTGCCCTGCTCCAAAACAGAAAATTTGCAGGGAATCCCTGGAGTGGTTATAATCAGTTGCCAGAGGAAATACTTCTATTTTTAAAGAACAGGCAATGAGAAGGAGATGATTCCACTGGCTCCAAGTCGCCTTCTGGCAAGCTGCTGTTTGGGAGGCAAATCGACTTCTCCCACCGCCTCCACATTATCTGGGAGATGTGCAAGAAAACCCTGTGTGCTTTTCTATTTTGGACTTGCATCGTGTAAGGTGGGCTCAACCAACCCCCAGTGGAGGAAAAGAGAAGGCCTATGCAGAACATGTTTCTGAGGAGAAAGCTTCGGGTACAGTGAGAAAGAAGATACAGAGCCCTTACTGAGAACCCTGTGTCATCCATGGTGGTAAGATTCAATGTCTTTCTCTGATGCAGAGTCAGAAGCCAGGTAACCTAGAGTTTTCTTACTTTGAATTATAGCATATGTTCAAGCTGTCTCCCTAAACTCTTGACTGAGTTACTAAAAATAATATGACTCCTGAGACAATAATGAGTAATACTCTGAGCAACGCTATGGGAGAGGGAGGAGAATGTTTGCAGCTGAGATTTAAAAGAAAAGAATAAGTGAGGAAGAGATTTAAAAATGACTGCAAGAACAAAAAGAAGGGACACTCTTTATTTGCCCAATTTTCTCCCATGTTGTCTGTCAAAATGGACCAGTGTCAGAAACAAAGATTTTACTGAAAAGAGTCTCAACGAGTGGTCTTGTGGACAGTTTAAATAGAAGCAATGTGAAATAAATCTTAAAATTAAAAGAGAGCACCCAGAAGTATTGGATGGAATTCATTATTGATTAAACCAAAATTTATTATTATTATTATAAGTAGAAAAAGCAGGTAAATTGAGAAAGATATACATCTGCTTTAAGCAGTTTGATGATGTCAATGTCATTAGAAACAAAATTTTTGCCCTGGGAATTAGCTCCAATATCTTCAGAGAAAGAGGAATAGCCTCAGTGCTTCTTAGTACATAACCATGAAATAAAGACCTTAGCTTGTGACTGATTATTTATTTATTTGTTTGTTTGTTTATTTATTTATTGAGGTTGTGGGACTTGAATACAGATCCTTGTACATTCTAGGCAAATGCTCCAACACTGAGCCAAACCCCACAGTGGCTATTTATAAACAAAACTTTAAATAAGGAGATCCAGCTAGTATCAATCAGGTACAACCAAAATAAATAAAATAGATGGAATTATTTGGCAATGAACACATGATGTTTCAGTATTAAGCTAGAGTGTACATAGATATTTATTCCTGAAATCTTTCAAGGGAACTATTTCAGATGACATTTATTTAGATTTCTTTTGAAGTTGATGTAATTCAGATGATTTTTCCAAGTTAAAGTCATCTTCCTAATGTTAACTTTCCTAGTTCATATAAGTACATTAAAGAGCAGCCTTTCTTGCCCTCGTGAAAGATGTTGACTTTAAGGGCAGTTGACTTTGGATTTTTAAACTTAGAAAAACCCCATCCTCAACTCCATTAATCAATCCTCATCTGTGATTTGAAGCTCTCTCACCAAAAATATTCTCTGAGTATTATGGCAACTGTCCCAGAACACCCTCCAAGGATTTATTATTCATTTTTATATTGTATTTCTATCTAAATTTGATATAATTCAGTCTTCCACTTCAAATGACACTTTATGAATCACCTGTCCAACATTGTTAGGATGATTATTTTGCACAGGAAGTTAGATACCAGCATTGAAGATCTCCCAAACATAAAAGGTTTATTTTTAAAACAATGATCTGCCAACAAGAAATGAGTGGCGCGCTCATCTCTCATACCCACAAGTCAGTTTCAAAGACAGTGAGAGAACAACAAATCATTGACAGAATTTGATAGCCTTATCCAAAATGAATCACTTCAACAACAAACTTAGATATACAAGTGGGCTTGGGAAGTATTATAGTAGGCCTTAACTTTGGGGGAAGTAACTATTTCCTGCATGGCCCAAAGTGACCTCCTTATAGATTCTGCTAAGTAGGAAATGACTAACTGGTGGCCCAGGCTGGAGAACTCCCAAAGAATGTTCAAATACTCAGTTGCTTAATAAAAATATTTAAAATAAACTGTCACTGGAAGTACAAGCCTATAGAATGATAATTTAAAAATCTCACCTGACCTCCAGACCACACTAAGGTTTGGAGTCTGGCCCTAAACACAGTCATATCTCTTTGAAGGAGACAAAGACAAAATTAAAAAATTCAAACTTTATAACAATAAATCCATATGTTCTGGAAGGATAATTCAGATCTCCAGGTGAAGGATAGATGTCCTGAGACACACCATTGGGTTTTTAAAGAAATGAATCTGCAGAGAAATAAATATTTTTTGTTTCCTATGTTATAAAACAAATAGTAATAAAGTAAGAATTCATGACCCATTATACATATAAAAATTTAGATGGGTAAAATGCCAATTCATCAATTAAATGTTAATTTGTTAATTTATATGAATTGACTCAATTTTATGTAACAGATATTTTAAGCATGTCTTGTGGTAAGTTGTGAAACAAAGGCAATATGGACATACAAAGATTAATGATTCAATTCTTATTTTTCAAGTGGCATATTAGAGAGATGTAAGGAAGTCTTTACATGATACATAACACCTCTGATGGGTCATCAAATGATTTATCTTGTCATAGGAATGTGAAGACAGCAAGTCCTGTCCCTAGGCTCCTTTTCAGAGATGAAATGGTACCTGTGTGAAGCAAGGAAAAGGAATGTTTATAAAGCTTTTGAAAGTCCTTTTGTTGAGAAACGATTCTTTCAGGTCTTTTTTATTTCTGTAAATATTAGGAAAAGGCTAACTCCTTTTTATCCCAAATAAGGCACTAGGAAATTATAATTGGATGCTACCATGAACACCCAGAATCCATCCAGAGGAATGTAGTTAGAAGTGATAAGAATACCCTCTTCCTGCTAAAACTGCATGCAGGCCTCCCTGTGGAGTTTGACTGCATGCTGGGGTACACTACCTTCTGTTATTATTTTTAATAGATTTATAAACTTTTTGGCCTTACTGTTAGGTATTTATTGACTGTGTCCCTGGAAGAGATACTTCATTCTTTTTTTTTTCTTTTTTTCTTTTTTGGTGCTGAGGATGGAACCAGAGGCTTTCTACCTTTCCCCAGACCTATATTCTATTTTATTTGGAAACAGGGTCTCACTAAGTAGCTGAGGCTGGCTTCGAACCTTTGCAATACTCCTGTCTCAGCCTCCCAAGTACTGGGATTACAAGCGTGTGCCACTATGGCTGGCAACATCATTCATTTTTATAAATCCCTGATCTTAGGAGGTACTCAGTCTTTTAAGTGCTACTTTGAGGAAGACAATCTTTGGACCTTGATGGAATAGAAATTGCAAAATATTTTTTAAAATCCAAAGCCTTATATTCTCCTTTTATTCTTCATGAACTTCAATGCTAAATACCCACAGTCAGTCCTTGTAATGTAACACAAGAGTAATTTGGTCATTATCATAAAAAGAAAAAGAAACATGCTACTAGATAATTTCTTCCAAGATATTTGAGTAAACAATCAGTAAATTTTGAAATTAAAAATGTTAATACTTAAATATTGCCCAGAAAGTTACAAAACTAGGAATGTGGTTCTGGAAAGAAAATAAAAGCAGAATTAAAGAAGGAGTTATTTTCTAGCTATAACAGGGTAAGTAACTGAATCAGCCTTTTAGTCTTTGCTTCAGTTCTCTCATCCCTAAGTCCCATACCACACGAAACACAAAATGGAAACATTTTCTTCTTAGTGGAGAATTTGTGAGCATTGCTAAACTGATGTCAAAGGGGTATTTTGAAATCTATAGCCAAAAAGGAGATGAAGACATATTATATTATTGATCCTTCATAAACAAGATGCTTAAGGATCACTCATATTAAAAAATATGTGACACTGGTCTGTGTATCTGAGACAGGAAAAGAGGTTACTCTGATGCATTCCATTTTATATAAACAATTTTGCATTAAATGAATTTCTAGCCGGGTGTGGTGGCGCATGCCCTAAACCTTGTGCTTGGGAGGTGGAGACAGGAGGATCGTGCAGGTTCGAAGTCAGCCTCGCTGGCTTAAGAGACTCCCTGTTTCCAAATAAAAATATAAAAATAGGTCTGGGAGTGTAGCCCTGAGGTAGAAGGGTTTCCAGGAACCCCAGTACCACCAAAAAAAAAAAAAAAAAAGAATTTCTAGTATCTTTGGAACTTTAAAATAGTAGCAAGTACATAATATAACTATTTCCCTAATTGAAACAGAGAAAACATTTACAATATAGATAAAGCAATAAGAAAGCATTGAGTTTGGTTCTGCTGGTATAATAATAATTATAACTTCTCTTATCTTCAAGGAACCAACAGAGATGAGGTATAGAGTCTTACAAGGAAATGAATGCATTAAGATCCTGTGCTAGAAACATACACAACTAGATAAGACAACCCGGGAGGAGAGCAAGTAAATCCATCAGGGATTCAGAAAAACATTGACCAAGAAGGGGGTATTTTAACTGGATCTTGTGCGCAGGATTTGCTGAATACGTTATGGCATGAGGACTGAATAAAAGGTGAAAGTTCCTGTAATACTTCAGAGGTACTAAAAAGTGACAGAATGATGGAAGCATGTTTGCTGTGGTTGGGCTCAGGCTAGGGATAATTGAGGCAAAATATCCAAATAAGAGACTGATGCTCTCAATGCACAGATATTTTATCTTATCTAAATTATTACTTCCATGGCTCCCAAGTTATTTTTTTTCTAAAAAATATTTGCATATGGATTCTTGTTAGTCATAATTCTTCTATTGTTCTTATTCCATATCATAGTTTAGAAGTGTTCTACCTAGTTTACTGGGGATCAAACATATGTAGTTATTTTCCTTACACATAGTTTATCTGATTTCACAGTTTATTCAGATGCCAAATTGTGAGGTGATTAGTTTGAGTCATAAACTGCTGAATGTTAATTACTTGTACTGCCTTCAATGGGCTTTGTAACTGCATATTTACAGAAGGATCTCTGTTTAATAGTTTAACAGATATTGCAAACTAGTCACAACAAGGAGGTGGCAAACTTAATTTTTAAACTTGAAGGTTTATACCTAATTTGGATAGAACTGAAAGTTGATGAGAGTCACAGGGAAATGCAATTTCCTGCTTCTGAGCCATCAATGATACACTTATCTAATGTTAGCTGACTCACAAATTCAGACTGGTCACCAAGAGAAAATTTATGTCAAAATACCTGTAAATGACCAAATCATGAAATTCCAAGATTAAAGACAGTTCAATAAATACTGAGTGCAAAATATTTCCCAGGCATAATTCTAGGAGACAGAGATACAGCAGCAGCAAGCAAAACAAAGTTGTAGTTGTCAAAGATGTAGGTTTTAGGTTTTAGGTAGAGGAAACTGCCAGGATGTACAATAGACATACATATTTGTGCATGATGTGGGGTAAGCGAGTGGACACTGAGAAAGGTAGGGAGCAGTTTTTATGTTTGAGGTCTGGTAAAGCCTCCAATGGGAGGGGACATTATCAAAAAGCCAAAGAGTGAGAAATAAGGTTGTATGTTGTGGACCTTTCAGACTGTTGGGAAAGAGCAAGGAGGCCATTATGATGAACAGATTCAGGAAAGGACAAGGGAACAGAGCCACAGCAGTGCCCAGATCAGCCAGTGCCTTGTGGACCTTTGTAAGGATTCTGGATTTATTCCAAGTGAGTTGAAGAAACTTCAGGGGGTTATAAGCAAGCACAGGCATGGTTTTGTTTGTATTTTAATAGGAATACTCTGGCCGATATGGAAAGTATGGGTGACAAAAGTGAAAGCAGGAGCTTATTGCAATAATTCAAGGAGATGAAGTTGGTTTTGTTCAGGCTGCTGTTGCTGATGATGGTGATTTACAGGAGATGAAACATGGCTTGGCTGTGGAACTATTTTAAGCTCACCAGAGCTTGAAAGTCGGACTGCTTTATTATTTTCTGTATCTCCACTTTTCAAAGTAGTGCCCGGCATATAATGTGTGTGTGTGTGTGTGTGTGTGTGTGTGTGTGTGTGTGTGTGTGTGTGTTTAAGTTAATGGTTCTTGGATTCAATGTTGGGAATAAAGGAGTGAATGAAGTCAAGGGTGGCTTTAAGATTCAACTTTTTGTCACTGGACAAAATACCTGAAAAAAACCTTACTAGAGGAAAGAGTTTATTTAACTCACAGCTTCAGAGATTTTTAGTCCCTAGTCCCTTGGCCCCATCACTAGGGACGTGAGGTGAAGCAGAAGGAACATCACAGTAGGGAGGGTGTGGCAGAGCAAAGCTAATCATTTCATGTTATCTAGAGAGCAGAAAAGAGAGCCAGAGGCACACAGACAGACAGAGAAAAAGGGGCTAGAACAAGAAGATATACCCACCCATAGAATGGCCCAGTGACCTGCTTCCTCCAAGTAAGCACCACCTCCTACATTTTCCACTTCCTCCCAATAATTTGTTCAATTTATAAATTGATCAGTGAATTAATCCGCTCATGGGGTCCTACTGCTCATGGTCCAATCACTTCCCAAGAGCCCCACCTATGTTCACTGCTGCATTGGGGACCAAACTCCAAAGAATGAACTTCTGGGAGACATTCCAGGTCCAAACCATAACAGATACATCAAAAAGTCTAGAATTCAGGGTACGGGCAAGTTTTGAGGTGAATATGTGGAAGTCTACAAAACACAAATAATATAAAAAGCTGCAAGACTGGATGAGTTTGCCTAGAAAATATCATAGACAAATAGAAAACTGGGTTTCCTAAACATCATTTAACATGTCATGGGAATGGAAATGATGGAGAAACACAAAAGAAGGCAGAGAACACAACCAAGGTGTGTGTGTGTGTGTGTGTGTGTGTGTGAGAGAGAGAGAGAGAGAGAGAGAGAGAGAGAGAGAGAGAGAGAGAGAGAGAGAGCGCGAGCAATCAGGAGGACCCACTGACTATGCAAGTGTGGAGGTAGGTTTGGTATGGCGAAAGCTCAGAGCTGACTATGGAAGATTACTTGTATGTTTACAACAAAGGGCAGAAGACCAAGTGGGAGAATGGGGCAGAGACAAATTTTAATTGTATATGTGTGTTTCTATAAATGAAGGGGGTGGGAAACAAGGTGGTAACTGGATGGAAGTGGGGATCCAGTAGTAAGAATAAACCTGATGATCTAAGAAAGTAAATAAAAAGACAGCATTAGAATTCAGTACAATGGTTCATGAATAATGCAAGCAGACATTGAAATGATAATCCTTTGAATCTTATACTTTTGTTTTACTTCTTAGTCTTATTCTGAAATAAAATCGACTCCAAATACATTAGAGGATTGGTTCCTTCTAGTAATACCAACAATCTTAAGGTGAGTTTGTACCTGTGCAACACTTGTCTGTTTGTTTTCACTTGTTTTTGTATTCCTTTTTTGTACTGGGTATTAAATCCAGGGGCATTCTACCTCCAAGCCATAGACCCAAACTGTTTTGTTTTTCATTATAAAACAGGTTCTTGCCAAGTTGCTGAGCGTCTTACTGAGTTGCAAAGGGTGGCTTTGAACCTGTAATCCTCTTGCCTCAGTCTTCCTAGTACTGAGATTACAGGCATTTGCCACTATACCAGAATGCTTATGCAACATTATCTTGCACTCCTCGCCCTGCTCCCCAGCCTAGTCTCTTTCTCCTCCATGTTCTCTCCTGCACACCCTTTATCCTCCTTCTCTTCTTCCTTCTCCCATATTACTACATAGGTCAGAAATAAACAATCCACCTGAGTGTATCTGGTGAGGACACTGGTTGATGGTTTCATTCCTTCTTTAGTATCCATATATCCCTGGATCGGCTGCCTCTTTTTCTGGGCAATGATCTCTTCCTCACGCCTCCACCACCTGGTCCTTTCAGTTGTAGAGGCAGAGGAAGCTTTTCTTTATTACTACACATTGACAGAGAGAAAACTCATAATTATCAGCTTAATCAAAGGTTTGGGAATTGGTTATTGTTGCAGTTTTGCTGAATCTAGTATGAAAAATGAATCATTTAAAGCCAAGTAAATTGCCATGAAAAATTTAAACTCTGTCATTATTATTTCTGAACTCTGGCAACAGAACACCTAAGCATATTAATTGGCATTGCTTAATCAAATAAATCCATTGTGCATAGAAGGCGATAAACCTTAGGATATTTGGGAAATTAAAATCTAATGTGAAAGCATTTTTCATTTAATTCATTCCACTGAAGCTTACCTTATACAAGAAACTGTGAAAGGTTGTATGGAATACTCAATTGAATGAGAACAGCTCCTATCACTAAAGAATGAAAGACCAAAAGCAAGAATCAAAAATATAATTATTTTTAGCAATCCTCTCAACACCAAATTAGATATTCTCCAAACACATGAAGCATTTTGTATCTAGATCTTCTGCAAAGCCATTCTAAGTCACTCTACCTCCAATTCTCTGCCTTTGAAATTCTACTCATTTTGCAGAATTCAGATTATTGGGAACTTACATATTTCTCAGAATTAATACCTCCTCCCCTCTCATTTGCAAATGGACTTTAATTATTTATTTGCGGGTCTGCGGATGGAACCCAGGGGCATTTGACCTCCAAGCTACATCCCCTGCCCTACTTTTTATTCTTTATTTTGAAACAAGGTCTCACTAAGTTGCAGAGGGCCTCACTAAGTAGCTGAGGCTATCCACGAACTGCAATCCTTCCATCTCAGCCTCCTTCCATCTCAGCCTCCCGAATGCTAGGATTTCAAGCGTGCACCACCATGTCCAGCTAAATGGACCTTTTTTTTTTCCCTTTGGTAAAGTCTGTTCACCTTATCAGAATGTGAACACTTTGTAAACAAATATTACATATCTTTTGCTTTAAATCGATTCCGTGTCTAGCACAGTGCTTTACCCATAAGAAGAATTTATTTATTTATTTATTTATTTATTTATTTATTTGTTTTTTTGTTTGTTTTGTAGTACTAGGGCTTGAACACAGGCCTCACGCATGATAGGCCAGTACTCTACCACTGAGCTACATCCCCAGCCTTTTTAAATTTTTATTATAAGAACAGGTCTCACTAAGTTGCCCAGGTTGGTCTCCATTTACCTTCTCTAGTAGCTGAGATTACAGGTATGCACCACCATGCCCAGCTAGAAGGTAAGGCATTTTTGTGCAACTAAATTATTTCATAGACCATCAGCCTGATGAAGCTAAAAAAAAGCATATGCACATAATTGCTGGAGTTCTGGTAACATTGGTCAGAACTTACTGGACGAATTAATGCTAAAACTATCATCAGAGTGACATATAAATCATATCAAATAATTCGTCTTTAAAACACCCATTTTTGCAATATATTTTATTAAACCTCTTAAAATTGATACTCATAAATGCAGCCTGGCAAGATGGAAACCCTGCCTTTCACGGGAGCAAGTGTGAGTCTGGGTCCAAATCAAACCAGCTGTGACTCTAGTTTTTGTGACTCAAAATCTGTGCTTCCATCCACTATGCAGGTTTCCCTGGCACTACCTTCTGTCCATCTGCTCCCTGTCATTGAGAGAAACAGGAAGAGCTTGCCATTTATGGAGCCCTTACTCTATGCCAAGCATCGTGCTATTTATTGTTCAGCATGTTTTATTTGATTAGATGCTTGTGAAACGTCCATGGCATGGATTTAAAGAGGTTTAGAGTGGAAGCTAATTGTCCCAGATAATATAGGCAGTAATAGCAGAGCAGCGCTGTCTGCCCTGGACTGACCTCCTAAACAGACACTCTGATGGCCTGCATCGTCCAGAACCATCAGTACAATGAGCTCCCTTGGTCTTCTCAGGTCGTTTTTGTTAGATTTGATCCCACATCCTCTCTTTCCTTTCTCTCTTAAAGGAATAAGTGCAGCTTCCCAACTCTTGCATCGCTAAATTGCCGCTACTTCTTTCCTACCTCCCTTCCTATAGTCCAAGGCTCCTCTTCTCAGAATGCAGGAAGATGTGCCTTTAAGACTTCTGGACATCCAAGGGGAACCTCTGGGAGATTTGACTCAGAGGTTGATGTCCTTTTTGAAACACACATCTTTTCCTCCTCCCTGCTCCAAGTCACAAATAAACTGAACTTTTCTCCTTTCATCCCTTTCCCTCAATTATTTACCTCTGTCCACACTGCTCTTCCAATCCATCAACTTCCTTTCTGTTGAGTTGTTCAAATTGTACCCTTGTGATATTTGTAAAATTGAATCCATGAGTATTGCCCTCACCATACGCTTTTCTTCGCAGGGAGCATTTGGGAAAATTGGGGTAGGAGGACAAGTCAGAGCACAGAATTATTGCCCTCAACCAACACAAGATATGTTGAACGGCCAATGGTGACTCCTGAATAAAGCTCGGCAGGGTGAAGGCAGGGATCACTTTTGACGTTTCAGTTCAGGAAAAGGTGCTGAGGGCATGAGCACAGTCAGAGAGGATTTGAATGTCACACTGGGTGACCGGAGCATGAGGGACAGATGATAGGGTGTGCTGGATGTGACGGGGCTGGAAGAGAGCTGAGTCTCTTGTGAAGGCTGATGACAGACGGACACCTTGGTACACGGAAAGGACAAGAGAGAAGTGAACTGCATCCTGTTAAAAAGAACGCCAAGATGCTTATGTGGGAGAAAATGGTCTTTAACACCCTGGTTTCAAACAAAAGTTGAAAATATGTTTCACTTAATAAAAAAAAATCTCAATGTGGCCAGTGGGAGTTCAAAAAGTAAACCTGTCCAGCATATTTTGTGTAGCTTGTGGTCATTTAATTGGTAAAATTATTAGATAATGCATTGATTGGGAATCACAATATGCTAATTAATCTCTACTTTTTAAAAAATATATATTTTAAGAACTGGAAAATACCGAGAAATTGAAACAACTGCAAAATAAATCGTATTTAAGTATTAAGTTAGCATCAAAGAAAAAGGGCAAACAAGTTAGCTCCAAGTGACCACATTTCCAAAGTTAGATGAGCACACATTGAGCTACATTTAAAAAATTATATTAGACTGCCTCTTAAGACATTATATTGCTTATCATTTATACAAACTATGCCCTTCTTTGGTCCTATTCTAATTCACCTCTATTTTACTTTTGAGACAATTAGAGCTGATTAAAAAAATCTCTAGTGATTTTCTGTAGAAGGAGTTCTCTTTGCAGATCTGGGAGAGTCACTGGACTCTGTGTTACAGAATGATGCTAGTGCGGGTATTCCTGTCTCTTGTAATTCTTCAGATGATACCTGCCTGCACATCAGAGTTTGTTAATTTTTTACATGTCTTCCCCCTTACAGCTCAGAACATGATTCTTCTCTTTCCTCTTGATCTGCTCTGCAGTTCTCAATATTTCAGCTCATTTTTTGTTGTTTGTGTTTTTGGTGGTGGCCCAGAAATGAGATTCCACATTCTCTTTGTTCCAACAACTTCCCAGGATTCCTTCTCACACAGTGCAGATGAATATTTCTATCACTTTGCCCAACATTCTGTGGGTGAGAAGCCTCCCCCCAAGCACTGTTAGCCTTTCCATCAGAGTACTTAATCATCTCCTGTGAAACATTATGTTAATTTTTCTCATTTATCCACTAGACTGTGGGCCTTCTGGAAGCAAAAATGGGCTTTCTGGTCCATGTTTCCACCCTAACCCAAACAGTGCCTGTCTGATGGGAGGTCTGCAAGCAACCCCGGAAAGGAGACCTTGAGTCTGGAAGGAAAGAACTTAGATCTACCTGCTTCCTGTCACTTGCCCACTTTGTCACATGGAGAAAGCCTTTCACTTGTTCAACTTGTTTCTTCTTAAATTATATAGAATAATGCCTTTCTCTTTAAATTATTTTATTAAGATATAATTGTATAAAATGCTTCACATAATGCAAAGCGTATATGTATGCCTGGGTCAACCTTATGGTTTGCTGTTGAAAATGATATGGGGAATAATTCCAACCAATGGATTTCTTTCTAAGGTGATTTTGTCTCCTTAGAGATTTGGTGATCTCTGGAGGCATGTTTGACTGTCATATATTGGTGTGTATGGATGGGTCCAGGTTTGACTATTGGTATCTAGTGGGTAGGAACCAGAGATGCTGCCATATGGTACAATGTATAGAAAAGCCCCATGCATCAAAAATTGTCAACAATACCATGTTTGAGCAACCCTAGTTAAAAAAAAAAAAAAAAAACATATGATAGGCTGGGTGTGGTGATGCTCAGTTAAAATCCCAGTACGTGGGAGGCTGAGACAGAAGGATCACAGGTTCACAGCCAGACCTCAGCAACTTAGCAAGGTCCTCAGCAACTTTGTGAGGCCTTATTTCAAAAGAAAGAAAAAAAAATAGCACTGGGGGTGTAGCTCATAGGTAGAATGCCCCTGGAATAAATCCTTAGTACCACAAAATCAATCAATAAAACAATATGGTAGGAGAAACACTGCCCTTAATATATTTATCACTAAACAATTATCTGAGTTTCATCATTCTTACAGATGAATAGGAATCATTATATTATTTTTTCTTGTAATTACTGGAATAATCCTACCTTTCATAATGCATATGTGTTTACTTACTTCCTCCTTAGTTCTTTAGAAGCAGTAGTCTACATATGTTAGAAACTTATGGTTTCTTCTTCTTCCAGGCATACAATGAGCTTCTCCATCCCCCATAAATGTAGACAGGGCTTCATGACTAAGAGATACCTTATGAACAGAAGTGAAGTGTCATACTGATAAGCCAAAGCATTTAGTGGTTGGTGCAACCTGTCCAGTCCTCTCTTGCCCTTGCTCAGTGATCACAGAAGCAGAAAAGAAGTCCAGGCTCCAGAGAATCCCTTGGTGCACAGAACCTGGAGACATACCCAAGTCCACATTAGGTGTTACAGACCACAGATCAAACCTGTGCAGGTTAGACCATTGCAATTGGAGTTCTGTTTTTTAATGAAGTGTAACCTCAACTCACCTGATTACTACTCTACATAAAAGGAAGACAGATACTGATGGTATTGAACACTCCATACTCAAGTCAAACAATTTCTGAATAAAACAGGTGCTTAAAAATATTTTGATATATAATTGGGGGAAAAAGAAAATTATTAACCCAGTTCTTTGTTTTTCAGGTAATCTTTGTCCAATTTTGACAAGTGGGCTGAGTGTGCAGAGGGCAGAATATGGAAATTTTAACTTAGGCATTTGTGATCTATAGTATACCAAGCACTAACATACATTGAAATAATGTGTACCAAACCTTAAAACACACTTGATATCAATTACTCAAAATGACATAACAACACACGTTGGAAAATCTGCAGTAGACATTTGGTGATCTTTTGATAGAAGGAAACTTCTGGGTAAATTAGTGCAGGGCATTTTCTATCACTGTTCAGCTGAACTGAATTTGTAAAGCTTGCCCTCTTGAGGCCAAAAAGATCCAGTCCACAAATTGTTCTGCCTGAGAGAAAATAGATATTAGTCTCTTTTCCCTTTTAAGCCACTGATGGATGAAAGTTGATTTTGTAACACTGCAGAGTAGGGAAGGGCAGGGATCCTGAAACCAGATGCCTGGGACCTGCCTGCCTGTATTATCATGAATCTCTTTTCTCTTACCCATAAGAGATAGGTAATAAAAGGGCTATATTACAGGGTTGTTTAGTTAATGTGTTAATAGGTGTGCAGGGTATAACATAGTATTTGTTTCACAGCAAATGTTTGAACAGGGTGATCTGGTGTTATCTCTAGTGACTCTAGACAATATCTGCAATAAATTTCTTATAACTCCAAATATGTTAATGAACCAAGTGGTTGCTATGGCTTTGCCAACTAATATTTAAATCATATTTGAAATACATAAAATTAACAGTTTAAAAACATAATCTATATAGAAACCTTTCAAGTTATGCCTTCCAAGTTATGTGGTTTCACATGAAAGGCTCCATCAAATTATCAAACTGTTACCATGAAGACCTAATATGTGCAAATATTCACATCTTCTCAAATTACATTCTCCAACAATTCAGAGAAACAAGAGGCATTTGTTAAATATTTCTTCTATTTTTTCTATTTCCTTTTAAATGTCCAGGCAATTGAATAAACATGGTAATGCCTAATTTAAATATGAAATATCTTTGCAGATAAAAAGCAGTTGAATTTATTAAAATGACTTTGGAAGATACAAAAAGATATTCAGTTCAATATAAAAATAAATGGTAAAACTGATTTTTGTACATTCTTTGGAATTTGTGTCAACTAGTTCTATGCAAAAAAAAAAAGTAGTTTAAAAAGCTTTCTATCCCCAGTCCCACAACTTAAGACCTCTAAAAAGAGCATAAAATACAATCGTCTAAACTGAGAAGATACTATAATTGTATTTGGCTCCATAATACCATGAATATTAGATTATTCTGCACATTGTAGAAGCAGAAGGCGATAAACAAAATTGTCCAAACTAGCAAGAATTTAATTTATATTTTGCCAAGCTGTTCTACATTAACTGTTGCAAATCATGTGAAACTAACATGAAATTAAAATTAAAACGGTTAAATAAGTATACATGACTTACAGAAAATATTACAAATTTAACTGCCTAATACATTTAAAATGTTTAATACATTTATAATTACTTAAAATTATGTTAATCATAGGGCACTTTCCTGCTATTGTTCCTAATCATATTACACTACTGCAGATACTTAAGAAAAATGAGAGGTTGTTAATTCAAGTCAAAGTTCTCACAGAAAGCACACTTAAACAGGCATAGCAATAGACTTGATAGAGGGCACAGTGGTACGTCTGCAGTAGCTTTCTACAGTGAGATTGTGGGATGAGGTGGAAGCAGTGCTTAGGTTGAAATGCATAGCATTAAATTTATATTTTCAAGAACGAACATCTGATGGGTAATCTTCTATCTAGAGAAGCTCGAGAAAGGAAATCAAGTTAAATCTAAAACAGGCAAAGGAAAATAAATATAAATTGGAAAAGAAATCAATACAATTGAAAATAGAGAATTAGTAAAAAAAAAAAAAAAAACCCTCAAAACTTTAGAAAGCCAGTTCCTTAAAAACAGAAAAAGAAATAAAATATGTAAAATATCTGGCTATATTAAATTAGAAAAATAGAAAAGACACAAAAGACCAATATTATATGTGAAAGAGGGGTCATAATTAAAGAACCAATAAACAGTAAATGTACACAAAATGAAAACCATGAACAACTCTGTGCTCACAAATTTGATAAATGAAATAGAACAAAAATTTTAAAAAGGCAAACAATTGAAACACAAGGAAAAAGAAATAACTCAAATATTCCTATCTCTAATAAAGACATTTAATAAATAGTTAATAAACGTCCATAAAATACAGCACCAGGCTTATTTTCTCACTAGTAAAGTTTACTAACCACATAAGGATGAAATAATTTCAAGTTTTCACCATTTCTTCTAGGAAACGAAAGCAGAGGGAGTGTTTCCTATTGTATTCTAGAAGGCCAATGTAACCCAATGTTAGACAGTAATAGAAAGAACTACTTTTTAATACCTCTCATGAACATAGACGTAGAAATTCTTAACAAAATAAAAATTAAAAATTGAGTTCAAGAGGTCAAAAGAAGGCCTACACCACAACCAAATACAGTATAGTTCAAGTATGAAATGCTCACAATTTGAAAGTCAATTAGTGTAATTCATCACATCAACAGGCTGAAAAAGGAAACATTTGACACAATTCAGCATACACTCATGATGAAATCTCTCATAAAACTGGGAAAAGGGAGAGCACAACCTAGTAAAGAACATCTACAAAACTATAGTTAATATCAAAATTAATTGTGAGACACTAAACCTAAGAAAGGGTTGTTTTGTTGCATTTGACATGTTATTAAAAGTCTTAGTGCAATAAAACAAAAAAAGAAATTATAAAATCAATATTCACAGATCACACAATTCTTTATATAAAATGCCTCTAAAATATCTTTTAAAAAGTTCTTCAAACTAACATAGTAATATACTTACTATATACTAATAGATAGTATAACTATGTGTCACAATGCAAGGTAAACAGATAAAAATTAATTGCTTTCCCCCATCAACAGTAAATAATGTGAATATATTATCATTATCTACAATGCCACCCAAAACTATACTATTTGGATATAAATTTTTCAAAACGTGTAAAATCTATATTTAAAATACTAAAAACATAATAAAAGAAATAAAGAATATTTAAAAAGAGTCTGTGTTGATGGATTAGAAGACTCTGTTGTTATAATGTCAGTTCTCTCTAATCAGAATCAAAATCCAACAAGATGTGTTATAGAAATCAACGAAATTACTCTAAAGTTTATTTGTAAAGGCAAAATGCTCAAATTATCCAACAGAGTATTGAAGAACAGTCAGAGGGCTGTCATGACACAACCTCAAAATGTATTATAAGGCTACAGTAATTGAGACAGCATGGTATTAGCAAAAGAACAATACTAGATCAGGGAACAGAATAGAGGTCTAGAAATAGACTCACATAAATACACCCAACTGATATTTTTTATAAAGGAACAACCGAGAAGGGAATACAACTGAGAAGACAATCTTTTTCTACAAATGGTCCTGTAACAATTGTATATTCATGCAAAAATTAAACCTAGATACAGATGTTATAACTTCTACAACATTCACTCAAAATTGATCATAAACAAAAATCTAGAAAATATAAAACTTACTGAAGAAAACATAGGGAAGAATATACATTATCTTGGGTTTGACAATGAGGATTTTGGTTTTGGTTTTGTTTCTTTGTACACACACACACACACACACACACACACACACACACACCCTAGCAATGAGATTTCTAATGGAATAGCAAAATTCCATAACCTTAGTAAAATTAACATGTTATATTCTGCCACACACTGTTAAAGAAGTGAAAATACAAGCTATAGGTTGAGAAATGTCTGTAAAACTCTTGTTACAGAATTACATCCAAAAGGTACAAAGAATCCTTGAAACACAACAATAAGAAATCAAACAAATAACAAAATAACAACGAGCAAAATATTTCAATATCTCACTGAAGAACATACATACGGATGCCAAACAATATTAAAAGATAATCATTGTTTATAAT
Source organism: Muscardinus avellanarius (assembly GCF_963383645.1). Lineage (NCBI taxonomy): Eukaryota > Metazoa > Chordata > Mammalia > Rodentia > Gliridae > Muscardinus > Muscardinus avellanarius. The sequence continues at coordinate 98,820,954 of NC_137794.1, forward strand.
ATGAATGGGTGTTGAATCTGTAAAATGCTTTTTCTCCATCTATTGAGATGATCATGATTTTTGTTCTTGGTTCTATTTATGTAATGAATTACACTTACTCTGAACCAGCCTTGAATCCCTGAAATGAATCTAATTTGTTTGTGATACACAATATTAGAGTTCTGGTTTTGAATTTGAATTGTTAACATTTTACTAAGAATTTTTGCATCTATATTCATCAAGAATATTGGTGTGTAATTTTTTTCCTTGAGATATCTTCATTTGGTTTTGGTATTCAGGGGAAACTGGCTTTGTAAAATGAGTTTGGGAGCATTCCATCTTTTTCTCTTTCATAGAATAATTCAAAGAAAATTGGGGTTAGTTCTTGTTTAAAAGTCTTAGAGAGCCAGGCGTGGTGGCGCACACTTGTAATCCCCGCGCTTGGGAGGTGGAGACAGGAGGATCACGGAGGTTCGAAGCCAGCCTTGCTGGTTTAAGAGACCCTATTTACAAAAAAAAAAAAAAAAAAAAAAGATTATATATATATATATATATATATATATATATATATATATATATAGTCTGGGAGTGTAGCCCAGAGGTAGAAGGGTTCCATCCCCAGTACCACCAAAAAAAAAAAAAAAAAAAAAAAGTCTTAGAGAATTCAGCTGGGAATCCATTGGGTCTTGGGCTTCTCTTTGTTGGGAGATGTCTTATTGTTGTTTCTATCTCATTGCTTGTTTTTGTTATATTTAGGTTTTCTATATTCTTTTGGTTCAATTTAGGTAGGTTGTATTTGTTTAGGAATTTTTTACTTTTTTTTCTAGGTTTTCCAACTTATTGGAATATAAGTTCTCAAAAATATTTCTAATGATCCTCTGGAATTCCATGCTATCTTTGATGATAACACCTTTTTATTCTTATTTTATTAATTTGGGGTCAATTTTCTTTTTTGTTTAGACTGGCCAAGGATTTTTCAACCTTGATTATATTCTTTCAAAACACAGCTTTTGTGTTTATTTTTTAGTGTGTATGTATGAGTGTGTATGTTACCAGGTATTGAACTCAGGTGCTTTCCACTTTCCGGCTACAACTCCAGCCCTATTTTATATTTTTATTTGAAAGCAGGGTATTTTTAAGTTGCTGAGAGCCTTGCTAAATTGCTGAGATGAGCTTCCGTCCTGTATCCTCCTATCTCTGTCTTCCAAGTACTGGGATCACAGATGTGCACGAAAACTACGGAATTCTAATCTGAATTCTTGATAAGGAGAGGGTAGTCCATCGATAGCATTGAGATTGCCTACAAACTTGTTAGAAATTCAGCATTCCTATGAATAAAAATGGTGAAAAACACAGTTTTGACACTAACTAAAATACTAACTAAAACACTGGGAGGAAACATTGCAGTTTCCTCCAAATATTAGAAATAGGGCTACCATATGATCCAGCAATCTGACCTCTGGTGGTTATTTTTACAAAAGAACTGAACTCAGGATCTTGAAAAGATATTCACACCCCAGCATTATTTAGGATAGTTAATATGTGGAAACAGTCTATGGGACAGCGGAAAAACAAATGTAGTATATACATATGAACCTTAAAGTTTGAGAAGCAGGTGCTGATCCAAACCACTGTGTTCTGGCCCCTTAGCATCAATATCATCCGAAAACTTGACAAAATAAAAATTGTTTGTTCCACCCCAAATCTACTGAATCATAATTGTCTGATACCACCTTTTTATTCTTATTATACTAATTTGGGGTCAATTTTCTCTTTTGTTTAGACTGGCCAAGGATTTGTCAATCTTGATTATATTCTTTCAAAACACAGCTTTTGTGTTTGTTTATTTTTTAGTGTACCTAGTAATCTCTTGTGACAAATTTTTTAAACTTGAGAACCATCAATCAAAACCATGATTTTGCCTTTAATTTGGACACCATTTATACATACACTCATCTTGCCTTTAAGTTGTGACCATTTCAATATGATTTTTAGCACCACAATTCTACCTCTAACCTAGACAAAATCTAGGCACATTAGAAACAGGACCTATATATGAAACATATAGTAAAAATTAGAAGCTCTCTACTTTACCCAAGCTGGTGAGTGAGCATAAAGGTTATGTTCTGGTTGGCCATAAAACTCCCTTAGACATGTATTAATAATTTTGCAATAGCTGTTATAGAAAAGGTTTTACTCCCACCTTGATTTTTAAATTTTAAAATGCCTCCATCTTAAAAAAACCATATTTTTCAATGATTGTCAACTACAGTGAGGATGGTGGGGTAAGCACCTGCTTTTGTTTATTTAAGAAATCTACCTATCAGAGGATATCAGCTCCAGGTGTTCCTAAATATTAAAGCCATGGGAAGCATCTCTCAATTTTATAAATATAGAACTCTTTAAAATAAAACCCCACAATACTATTACTTCCAATCTATTATCTGAAACTTTTTTCAGAGCCTTTGTGTCTATCCTAAACATTGCCAGATAAAGACTTGAAAAGGTTTATTTCTTTGTAGGGATAAATAAAGTTTATGTTAGAGACCTTGTGTCATCCTTCTCACACTCCACCTTCATTTAAGTACTAAAGAGTTAAGAAATAAATAGGAAAGAATCATAAGTTTTTAATATAGTATTATATTTATTATTTTATTTATGCAATTAAGTTGTGTGTTTTGATATACTTTTAATGCCAAGTATGTCTAAAATCTACTCTTTTAGCAAATTTCTAGTATTCAATACAATATCATCCACTCCAGCACCCACACATTTGATCTCTACCCTTATTCATCCCACATAACTGCAACTTTTTTCCCTTTTCATCTGCATTTTTCAGTTGGTCCCTAACCCTGGCAACATTTATTCTATTTTCTGTTTCTATATATTTGACTTTAATTAAAGGATTCCACATGAAACTAACATCGTGCAGTATTTTTCATTAAAATTTTTTTCTTTTACTTAGTACAATCAATTTCCTCCAGTTTCTTCCATTTTGTCGCCAATGGCAGAATCTCCACTTATAAGGTTGAATGATACTCCCTTATAAATGTGAATTACAGCCTCTTTACCAATCTGTCTGTCCATAGACACGATAGTTGCTTCTGTATCTATCTTGGCTATTGTGCTACAAAGAATTATTTGGGAATACAAATGAAATCCCGTTGTGTGTGTGTGTGTGTGTGTGTGTGTGTGTGTGTGTGTGTGTGTATGTGAGAGAGAGACTGTGTGTACGTGTATATGTGCATGTGTGTGTCTGTGTCTGTGTACGTGTGCACGTGCGTGTGTGTGTGCGCGCGCACCCAGAAGAGAGACTGCTGGGTCATATCATGACATTGTTGTTAACAATAATATTTTGGATAACATACCAAAAGTTTCCACTACAAAAGCAAAAACAAGTGGGATTCCATCAAACTAGAAAGCCTCTGAACAGCAAAGGAAACAACAATAAAAAGCAATCCACAGATTGGGAAAAAATATTTGTAAATCATGTATCTGGCAGGGGGCTAATATTCAAAATACATTAGGAGCTCATACAACTCAACAGTGAACAATACCCACTAACTAACTAAAAGAAAACTAACTAAATACATACCCAAACAACAAAAGTACTAAGGATCTGAATGGACATTCTTCTAAAGATTACCAATGGAGCCCAGCATGGTACACATCTCTCTAATCCCAGTAATTAGGGGGCTGATAAGGAGGACCACAGTTTCCAGGCCAGCCTCCGCAATTTAGGGAGACCCTCAACAATTTAATGGCACTAAATTTAAAATTTAATGGCCCTGTTCCAAAAAAGAAAAAATTTAGTAGTGCTAGTGGTGTGACACACATAAAACACTCGTCGGCTCAATCCGCAGCACCACACAAACGCCAAAAGACCTACAGACCTAGGTATGTGGAAAAGTGCTCAATACCACTAACCTCAGGGAAACGCAAATCAAAACTATAATGTCAGCATCTCACGCTCTTATGAAAGCTGTTATCAAAAAAGATCTAGAGAAAAGGGGATTCTTGAAATACCATTGGACCTAGTGTAAATTGGACGATTTTTTTTTTTAACTGAGGATCAAACCCAGGGGCATTCTACCTCTGAGCCACACCCCAGGTTTTGTTTATTTGTTTGTTTAGTTTTTGTTTTTAAACAGGGTCTCACTAGGTTCCATTGCTAAGAGCCCGAGGATTCCTAAAATGTTTAAACTGGCACTTTCATAGGACCCAGCCCTCAGTCCCTGGTTGAGTTCAGAGTCAAAGGTGGCTGACTATCTCTTTGCTGGACGCGGGCTGCTGGAGACAAAAGGCAAGGGCTCGGGTGCCGGGCTCTGGGCAGTCTTTGGGGTTCTTTGGGCCTGGCGCTCTCCCTGGGCCTGGGTGACCCGCCGGCTCCGGGAGCCAGAGCCTGGCCTCCAGGGGGCGGGCCGGGCGGCGGGGAGGAAGTCCTGAGCCGGCTGGCCGGGCTGGCCAGGCAGGGGCGGGTCCTCGGGCGGTTCCGGGTCCTGTGACCACTGCACGCAGGCGATCGGCGGCCTCTCCGAGTGTCCGCGCGTCTGGCGGCCCCGGGGCGCAGCGCAGCGGGACTTGGCGCCCATGGCGGGCGGGGGACCCGGGGACTTGGGGGCGGCGGCCGCCGCGGCGCCTGAGACCCACGAGCACCTCTTCAAGGTGCTGGTCATCGGCGAGCTGGGCGTGGGCAAGACCAGCATCATTAAGCGCTATGTCCACCAGCTCTTCTCCCAGCACTACCGGGCCACCATCGGCGTGGACTTCGCCCTCAAGGTCCTCAACTGGGACAGCAGGACGCTGGTGCGCCTGCAGCTGTGGGACATCGCGGGTAAGCCAGGCGCCCGAGTCCCTCCTGCGCCCCTGCAGGCGCTCAGCTCCTCTCTACAGCCTGGTCTCTCTCTCTCTGTCCTCGGCCTGAACTTTTGGTCTGTGTACTTCTTGAAGAAGGGAGGCAAGAGAAAAGGGAAGATGCCCTGGGAGGCGGCCAGGGGACTCACAATGACCTGGGCAGTAGTGGAGGCCTTTCAAAGCAGGGCAGGGTTAGTGCAGCCCCCAGGTCTGTCAGAGATGGAGGGGAGGCCCTCCACCCACTCCAGGGCTCTCTGTCCTCACAGGCGGCGAGGAAGCCCCACCAGCTCTTCTAAAAGTTTAAACTCACTGATCTGGAAGAGTTGGGGCGGAGCCTGGTGCAGGCCATGAAGGGGGCTCAAGCCTTTGCAGGGGCTGGCTCCTCTCCGCCAGCGGTCACTAGAGTATACTACAGTAGTGGCAGGACCCAAGCTGAACCCCAGGTTCCTTTCTTTTCAGCAAGTTTTTCCTGCACCCATTTCAGGTCTGAGCCCCACATTAGGGAGGGATTTCTCCCTCCTGACCAGCAGGAGAGGAAGTCACAAAGACTTTTCCAGAAATGTTAACTTTAACTAATGACAAGCCTATAATCTACCAGGAAGAGTCAGAGCTAGGGACAAGAAAGCCTTGGATTTGAGCCTGGTCTTTGTAAGGGAAACTTCTATGCTCCTAGCCCTCTAGGCAGGAGGCGGGTCACCCAGGTAGGCCTGGGAAAGTTTCTCTGAAGGTTTAAGCTTTTACCTCCTTCTCCAAGCCAAGGCCTGCCCTTACCCCTGGCCTTGGCCTCCCCATCCCACAAACACTGTATTGTGTCCCTGGCTCTTGCTTCCAGTTGTCACTCTGGAATGTAAGAATCATTCTCTTGGAGGAATACACTTAACTGTAATTTATGAACATCTGCCCTCTGGCTGGCTGGTGTGGCAGACAGGGTGGGGATGTGGACATTGAAAAAGAGGGAACTACTGGAAAGTTCCAGTATGGACTTGGTAGCAAAGGTTACCCTGTTCATTCACTACGGGAACTCAGTCCTCCACAGAGAACCTGACCAGGAGTGTGTTCACGGTTGGAGGGGTCTCTGTATAATTCCTACAGCCCCTCTAAGCTTTGGTTACCCAGCTGGGAGTAGAGTACCAGGAGCACATGACTACTATCTGCAAGGTAGTTCTCTCATTATTTAGAGCCTGTGATATATATGAAAATATTGAAAAATTCTAAACTTCATACTCATTTATTTAAGAGTAAATTTGTCAGCCATGTGTAGTGGTGCACGCTTGTAATCTCCGGCTGAGACTGGAGGATTGTGGTTCAAAGACAGGCTCAGCTACTTAGTGAGGCCCTTTGCAACTCAGTGAGACCCTGTTTCAAAATAAGGATTAAGCTGGGCATGGTGGCACACGGTTGTAATCCCCACGCTTGGGAGGCAGAGACAGGAGGATAGCACAGGATGGAAGCTGCTAGTGAGGCTCTCAGCAACTTAGTGAGACCCTGTTTCCAAATAAAGTATAAAATAGGTCTGAGAGTAGAGCCTGGTGATAGAAAAGCCCCTGGGTTCCACCCCTAGTACCACACACACACACACACACACACACACACAGGAATAAGAAATAGGACTGGGGTGTAGCTGGGAGGTAGAGTGCCCCTGGGTTCCATCCCTGGTACCGCAAAAAAAAAAAAAAAAAAAAAAAAAAAGTAAATTAGTAAATTTGTCTACTTCAGATAAAAGAACACATTTATCAGATCCTCAGGAAAAGAGGTAATCAGCCTTGGGTTCAGCAGTTTTTTTTTTTTTTTTCCTTTTCTTCTTCTTTTTTTTTTTTGTTACAAAAAACCAAAAGTACGTTTGAAAAGTCATCTTTTGAAGCCAAGGCTTCTTTCAAAACACTTCCTGCTGTTGCCCAGAGCATTGGTGAACGTGCTGCTGCTGCTTGATAAAGCCTTGGGTTTTAAAGGCTGCTGTACCCTGTGACCATCCTCGTCTAGGAATGACCAGTGGAGCTTTCCCACAAACAGGGTTTTAAACTCCTGCCTAGAAAGGTGGTTGACTTGGCTCATTCTTTATGTAAATTAGCGTGCGTTTAAATACTAAGTTCTGATTGAGGCCCACTTCAGGTAAATGGGTATGAATGGCTAGGTTTTTATGATGAATAGGTTTTTAAGCTTCATGGTGAAATGCTTGTTTGGAGATTTGAGAAAACCAAAGCAGGAGGGAGAGTTTCTTCTGGGCCGTCACCTATTCTCTTCCTCTCGTTCTTGAACAGACCCATATAGCCAGGATGGAGGTGCATCCCACCTTCATCATACTCTGGCAGATACCTGCAAAGGTGGGATCTCTTTGTACTTTTGCCTAAATCCAAATCTTGAGCTTTTCTGGGGGGAAAAAAAAAAGCCATTTTAAGATCTTCAAAAGGGATTTCTGTTTTTCAGCTACAGTTGTTTCAACAAGAATAGGTGGTGAGATTCCATCAGCAATTAACAAAATTAGAAGTAAACTTCTAAGGTAATTAAACTTCTTAGGTTCTTCTTAAGTAAGAGTTTCCATTTAATCATATCTAGAGCAAAAAATAACAGATTTGTGTGAAGATTTGGGGAGCTGCATCTTTGAGAGTTGGTTTGTGTATTTGAGCTACGAGTGTGTCCTACTTCATACCATTTGAATTAAGTAGGGATGATATAATGAAGGCCAAGTAAAAGCCAGTCGCAAAATCTCCCCCAAGGCAAGACATATTTGCTTCATGCAGTAATAAGAAGCTGGATCGTCCTGAATTCTCAAAGGAAAGAAATATTCCTTGATTGCAAAACAGGAGGTGGAGTCAGCCCACTGATATGACTAACCTAAGGTTTGGTGTTATTACTAGTTTCTTTTTTCTCTCTTTATTGCTGTTATTTTGGAGATTTTAGAGTTGGGCAAGGCCATAAAGAAATTATATGAATAGCCCTTATCCTGGAAAGCTTTGGCAAGTATAATAAGTAAGAAATCTTGAATGTTTTCTGCAAATATGACCAAGCATATTTGGCTAAACTCTTCAAATTAAGATCGATGGTAGCTTTCAAAGACAGACTTGAATGAATCTTTTCTCATGGCATTGAAGCCTACTAGTTTTAAAATGAGGCTATAGCTTAATACTATATTTGAATGAAAACAATAGCTGCCTCTTAAATTCATACCTGCTTGGAGACAGCTGCTCAGTGCATAACTTTAATCCACTAAGATAATAAAGTCTTTATTTAGGTTTTAAAAATAGCTGAATACATGCACATCAAATTAAGATGTAATAAGAGATGCCCCTGATACTTCTTTTAGTGCATAGTGTAGATAAAGTAGTGCCTGGGTGACCACGAATTGTAGGGTTATTGTTTATGATCAAGTATAGAATTTCCAAGACAGGCTGAATGGCTAGTCCAATTTAAATCTTATACATTTTATGTTAGACGTGATATATTGATTGAAGTGATTTGCAATTCTCTTTTGGGCCAAATTATAAATTAGGGATAATTTGCTGTGAAGTTCATGGAAATTTTACCCAAACACAAAATCATGCCTAGAAAACACTATAAATCATATAAGCTCTATTTATATGTATGTTTTGTTATTTGATTTGTGCCCTAAAGCAGAAAGTTGATCCTGAGTTTCTTCTTACATCTTGTACTTTGCTAATTATTCTATCAAGTCGTTTCCTGTCGTCTTCTTTCTTAACTCTCTTTCAACCTTCATGAGAAAGAAACAGGATTATTATCTCAGATGCTTTTTGTAAACTACTAATCTGGGATCATTAATCTTTGGTTAGCTTTTAAATAGGAGGAAGCAGTGATTTGAGGAATTAGTCTATATAATTATTCTAGTATTTTTTTCATGCACAAATACTATAGTGTTTCTTTCTTTTGTTTGATTTTTAAATTTTTATTTATATGTGAAACATATTGAAAATGGTATAAATTTAGGGAGTGCTTCGTGATCCTCTCCCCTCCTCCTGTTCCCCTTTCCTCCCTCCCAACAATGAGTGTCCAAGTTAACCATGCTATATTAATACATTTTATTATTATTTCATTTTTATTAAAAATGGTATACATTTAAACTGTGTTTGGTGTCTTCTCTTCTCCTTCCCCGGTTTCACTTCCCCCATCCCAACAATGAGTGTCCAGGTATTCAGATGTAGCTCCTCCATTAATCAACCTCAGCCTTCTTGGTCTCCTGTCCTTCCATTCTAGCTTTGCTGAGGTTTCCCCTCCATTATCTGGAGTCCCTCTGGCATCCCCACTGCTCCCTAGTTTAGAAATACTGTGCTTGGCTGATCTCACTTGATATAATGTTCTCCAAATCTTTCAATCTTTCTATCTTATAGTGAATGGCATGATTTTGTTCTTCTCTATAGCTGAATAGAATTCCATTCTGTATATTTCCCATAATCCTGCAATCCATTCATCTGTTGATGGAGACCTAGAGTTTCTTATTACTTATTGGCAGCCAGTTACATATGCGCCGGTCAAGGGCTTTTTCCTGTCTATTACGTAGGAGTGGTCTGACTCCTCTAGTCTTGCCATCCTAGTCATACTGAGGCTCAATTACTGTGCAGAATTATAAGCCACGCCTGCTGTCCCCTTTGACACCTTGAAATCTTTCTCGGTTTCTGAATTCTGAGATATCTTAGGGTGCTCCACTATGGGCTGTGTATTCACAATTGCCCAGGCAGGCACTTGGTCATCAGCTCTTATAACTGCTAGGAGAATTCTTAGAAATTATCCTGATACTGATATGCGTAGGGCCATCCCTTTTGGGAATGTTAGCATTTTCAGTTGTCCGGTTCAGCCTGTTAAGCTGAAAGATACTCAGGTTGGCAATAGAGGCAGTGAAGTGCGGGTAGGAAATTCTAAAATATCCCTTCCCTCCCAGCCATTTGAATTGAATCGCAGGGTTCTGGATACTCCATAATCTACATACAGAGATGGCTACTACAGACCAAAAAACACAGGTAGTCAGTGGCACCATATGGGAGATGGGTTCCATAACTCTGAGACAGGAAGACAATAAGCTTTTAACAGTGTAGCAAGTTTTGTTACAGTGGTGTCAAAACAGTCACACAAATTCTTTTCTAATTTTTCAAATGTTCCAAGTAACGCTAAATTAGAGCATATAACTTATAATTCATACTTACCACAATTCCTGTTTTCAATCATTTCCTTCCTATCTATCTATCTGCATATCTATCTATATATACACGTATTAAACACAGTAATTCAAAGGTAGATAGTTTTTTACTGGCTCCATCATTCTGCACACATTGTTAAAGTCTGTTTCTAAACTCTGAGCTTTTCTACAAGTAGCAAGGCTGTTTTGTTGGTTTTTGGTTGTAGCATACACCTTGGAAAAGCAAAGCAGTAAGTGTAAATGTTGGTTTGGACTGCTGTAAAGCCTCATTGACTTAACCTGGAAGCCATGTATTACTCCGGGGATACAGTGTTATTTCTAAATATATTTCAGGAGAAATTATATCCATTATATATAATGGCATAGCAACCATTTATTTTTTGTAAGATTTCAATATGGAATTTTTTGTGATATTCATTCTGTTTCAAAAGGTATCCAGGACTTTGTTTTTATTCAGGAAGGATGAGGCCAAAGATCAGAAGCCTTTGAAAAGAGAGTTGGTTACTGACACAGTTCGGTAACACCATTGCCAAGCAGAGCCACAGGAAGAAGCACTAGAGACAGTCACCAGACAGAACAAACATGAATCCTAGACTAGAGGTTTTCAGTGGTCTTCAAATGTAGGAATGAGTGAGGAAGGGTTTGCAAATTGAGCGAGTTTGGGATTGGACAGTTTGAATAAGTTCAGTGTTCTCTGAGATGTTAGGTTGTTCTTCTTTGTCTGATACCTGTTCCTGGTATTATCTGGGCAAAGAGATAATGTTTAGTCTTCAGGAACATGATCAAAGAAGACTGATGGGTAACATAAGATTTTAGGATTGATTGGCTTGCATTTCAGAGATATGCATGCAGATAAGTGGATTTAAAATTTTTTTTATTGGTACATTGTACTCATACATCTTAATGGGGTACAAGATGGTGGAGACATACATGCACACATCACCCACTTAGTCCTCCCCCAATTCCCACCCCATTTCCTCCCCCTCCCTCATCCCCATGTTTGTTTTAGTGATTGACTTTGATATGTTTGTTAAAGTACATCATGTGCATTAGAGAGTTTCCCTCTTTCCCCCTCCCATCCCCTCATGTCATCTTATTTGCTCATCTATAGAATCTCCTTCTTCATCTAGAGTTTCTCCTATGACCCATTTCTTCCTAGATTTCCCATATTAGAGAGAGCATCCAATTTATTATTTTTGTGACTGACTAAAGTGGTTTGCTAGCTCTAAAACCTAGCTAACTCTGAGAGGGAAAGTTCCTCTCCAGGCCTGCGAGCCCCCAAGTATCAGCAAATTATAAAATACAGAAAATTAAAAATGAATTAATATATATTCCTTAGCACTTTCTAAAATAGATTGTGAAGTGAGAAAAGTGCTCTTTTGCGGACGGAAAATGTGAAGGTCTTACATTTGTAGCTCAGTAATAGCATAAGCTTAAAATAGTGATGATTTCACACTTAATCAACACAAGTTACAGAGAGTAAGCTAAGTGAAGAGTTTACACTGCATTATCATGGATAGAGAGATCTTCTCTTGGAAGGTGAGAAAAGTACAGCCATACACATGCGAGAAGGCTTCGGGAGGGGGAGTCAGAAGCCCAAGGAAAGGTGCTGTAGAGTTCTGTTCAATCGTATTTTCAAAAGTGTTATGTACTTCTTGATAGAATAGGCTTGGCATAGGGCCTTTTCATTCTTTTTTTTTTTTTAGACTAAACCATAACTGTCTGGAAAAATAAGTGGATCACAAAGGTTTAGTTTAAGGATGTCTGTTGGTCTTTCTAACTGACATGTGATCTACATTCTCTTCTTCCTCATTATTTTCACTCCCTCCTATCCACTCATTTTTCTTAAGCATCTTCTGCAGTGGCTTTAATTATTTCTAGAAGTTGTTATATCAGGGTTCTTAGTGTGATTATGTGGAGCGTCTTCCATCAGAATCACCCGAGGTACTTACGACACAGATTCTTCAGCATCAACTGTATCCGTTGATTTGACTTCATCTCATCAGTGTGCATATGCATCCTATCTTAGCTGGAGAGGAGTTCTTTTTCTCACAAGGAAGTCTGGTTGGATAGTCCAAGACTGATGAGAAGTACCATTAAATCATCATGGGCAGAGGCCAGCTTTTCATCCCCCAGCTATCCCTGGGTCATATTCTTGGTCTCTGTGGCCCAATCAGATGGGCACATCCCGCTGCTTAGGCTTATTATATACTAGACACCTGGCCTCATCAAATAAAATTCTGTGAGGGGAAATTGGGATAGGTAAATAGTAATCCTTCATAACTACCGAGTCACTACACTGTAGGAGGACTCCCCTAGCCTGCAAGCCTGCCTGTTGCCTGTTTCCTAGTTATACTTCCTAGAAGTGAGATGAGGAGGTTCCCTTTGAGCCCAGTACACAGATATAGGAGTAAGTTATAGGACACAGACACAATGCCTTTTAGCCTGTTGAATACATGTATTTCAAAAGGAAAGAGCCTACGTGGGCACAGTACTGAGAAGGCTGAGACAGGAGGATCATAGGTTCAAAACCAGTTTCAGAAGTTTAGGGAGGCCCTCAGGAACTGGGGGTATTTCTCAGAGGTACAATCCCTCTGGGTTCAGCCTCTAATGAGAAAGAAAAGAAAAGAAGAGAAGAGAAAAGAGAAAGGAAGGAAGGGAGGGAGAAAGAAAGAAAGAAAGAAAGAAAGAAAGAAAGAAAGAAAGAAAGAAAGGCCCCAGTATTTTTGTGTGTTGGGAGAGGGTGCTGGGGATTGAATGCAGGGGCATTCTACCTTCAAGCTACACCCCCAGCCCTATCTTATTTTTTATTTGGAAACAGGCTTTCACTAAGTTGCTGAGAGCCACTCCACTAAGTTTGAAGCTGGCTTCAAACCTTTGATCCTGCTGTCTTAGCCTCCCAAGTTCTGAGATCATAGGCTCGTGCCAACGGACCTACCTGTCTAATATCTTGAACCATTAAAACTATTGAGTTTGGACACAAGTCAGTACACTATTTCGATATGGGTAAATAAGTATCTTCTTATAATTTATGATTAGAGGTAGCTTATTGGAAATACTTCATTTCTGAAATATGCAATGAGATTTAAAGATTTTTCTTTTAACATCTTTCCATTTCGAAACTGTGTAGTAATATATAGCTTGAATAGTAATGTATAGCTTGGTAATTATCAGCAGATGGGGAAAAGGTGTTTGTACTTGGAAAACTAAACACCATTTCATCATAGAACTTAACTTGTGAAATTTATATTTTGAATTTCAAATAATATTAAAAGAGACATTTATACTGTATGTCAAATGGGAGCATGAAGGAAAAATAGAGAGGGAGACCTTACAAAACTAAACAAAAGCGGTGACAAGAATCCAAGACAGTGTCTCTGACTTGTATTTCTGATAACAGCAGAATTTAGTGCTTCCTTTTTTAAATCCAAAGGGAAATACTTTCATCTTAAGATTTTCATTAGCATTAATGAGGTAAGGCAAATAATTTTGAGTAGTTTTTAACAGGAATACATATTCTTGGAAATACGACTTTTGGTGTTTCAAGTCCTTTGCAACGTCATGAGTGTTGGGGGCCTCCAGATATTAGGATTTTTAAACCTTTCCCAGCACGCGCACTTTAAGGTTCACTCAGTCACATGTGTAAAAGGTTGTATGAATTTTTAAATATCTTTTAAGCCTATATGACTGGCACTGTGCTCTTTTTCTCCTTTTTAGTGCCAACATGTCAAATTACAATCAAGATTTCTTCCTTTAGAGAAGGAAGTAGCTCATTGTTTAAGGGTCAAAACATTTTGAGAGTCACTGGCGATGTGCTGTCTCTATGCCAGGGGTAATGTGGATGACAAAGACTGTCCCCAGTTTTAGAGTGACTAACACACTCTTCAGGAGATAGTCTTCCCTCAGCTACTGAGGGAACAGCATCGTGTCACACATAAAAGGGGATGTGACATTTAGTAGCACTATGTTCCCTTTAAGTCACTTTGGGCTTCTAGTACCGTCAAGAATTTTTTTGGTCACATGGGCCATAGGCCCATGCAGAGATGTCTACTCCTGTAAATGACTGGATAAAAGATAGCACAGTAGATAGCAAGTCAACCAAAGAAATTCAAATAATTTTATCTTCAGAGGCCTTATTCTCTCATCATAAAATAAGAGAGCTTGGACTAGATGATTTGGGGTACCTCCTCGTTAGCATTAGTATTGACTGTGCTAGCACTGTTCAAGGAAGATGGTGTTCCTAGAGTTCTCCCTGAACTAATCTGAGTGTATTCAACAAAACTACTAAGAAGAATACCCGAGGCTCTGTTCTATTTCCAGTCTGCTTCAAACTTCAGCTCTACATACTGGCACTCCTCTGAAACAAAACTTATATTTCAGAAGTACAGATTTCCTAAACTACTCAGCCCTTAGCACTCCATCAGGACTCAACCCAGAACATTTAGTATGGCAGAAATTGCTTGCATTTTCATAGTGTCTGTTCTATTTTTTTTTTTTTTTTTTTTTGGTGGTACTGGGGTTCCTGGAAACCCTTCTTCTTCTGGGCTACACTCCCAGACACCTATTTTTTATATTTCTATTTGTAAACAGTGTCTCAAGCCAGAGAGGCTGGCTTCGAACCTGCGTGATCCTCCTGTCTCCACCTCCCAAGCGCGGGGATTACAAGGGTGCACCACCACGCCCTGCTGATTATTTTTGAAATGTTCTTACTTGGGAATCTTGAAGTTCTTTATGCATTTATTTTCGGTACAAATCATTTTCAGAGACATGATTTACATTTTATCTGTCGTATATTTTTCTTTTTATGCTCTTAATTGTGTAATTGACACTTTTTTGATTTGATATATAGTGTGGCTATTTAAATAAAAGCAGTTTCTGATATTAGTGTTTCTGAGAGTTTCAGATTCTAGCCTTTGGATATCAGGAAAATTGATTAACATTTCTAAACCGCAAAGTCCTTTTTTATTTATTTATTTATTTTTTTGGAAACCCTTCTACCTTCGGGCTACACTCCCAGACCTATTTTTATACTTTTTTTAAATTTGGAAACAGGGTCTCTTAAGCCAGCGCGGCTGGCTTTGAACCTGCACGATCCTCCTGTCTCTGCCTTCCAAGCGCGGGGATTACAAGTGTGTGCCACCACGCCTGGCTGCAGGGTCCTCTTTAAAGCTTCTTGTCACAGGTACTTTGATTTGCCTCATGATTTATCAGAAAACATACATGAGTGAATTTTTATATCACTTAGTATGATTTATAAAAATTAATTGGCATTTATAAGTGGCTTTAAAAAGTAATAGCTAATAAAGTTCCATATTTCTTTGTAACATTTGAATATTTATATTCTTTACGTATTTGCCAGTCTATCTTCTTTTCTAAATTAAAAGGATGGTCCAAAGGAATGCTTAATTTTAAATTACAATTACCTTAAAATTTTAATCCTTTGATATTTCTTACTCTAAGAAATTTTAAATGAAATTAAACTTAATTTAATTAAAATTTTCTTAAAATTTTAATCCTTTGGTCTTTTTTACTCTAAGACTATCTTAATGAGACTATTCTTTTCACCATAGTCCTTTCATTTTTAATCATTAAAACTCATAAAAATCGAAGTATTTGGGATACTACTTTATTAGAAATTGTAGTCTGAATAGCTTAAAAGCATTTAGGTAATTCTTTTGCAGAATAGTGACACTGATTTTGAATCAATATTACTATTGAGTTGGAATATCCTAAGTGAACATGTCATATATGATTATTACAGGTAGGTTTATGAAAAATGGTACCATTGCTAACTTTTTATATATGTGGGCTTTATGATAAAATGAACTATCTGATTGACTGATTAGATTTATTTGACCAGCAAAATATAATAGTTTCACATGTGATCCTTTAGTCTTTAGACTATAATAATACCACTTCAGATAAACCCACATAAGAAGTTTTCATAAACAATGAGTTAAAAGTTTATTTATATAAGCTTGACGATTGTCATATTCTTCCACTGTTTTGTAAAGTAATGTATAAATATGTATTATGGCATGTAAAGTCTATAGGAGAGAATATTTTTTAAGTTGGAGTTGCTTTGCATTTGTTCAAATAAAATGTAAATTCAATATGTATCAATGGAATGTAGATAAAGTGTGTTTCTCATCATGTGTTTGAACAGGAAAGTATTATGTCTTTATCATAAATCACAGTTATAAATCTTACATCCACATTGATTACTATTAATTCCTTCCCCTAATCTAGAGAGTAATTTAACACCTGAAGTTACGAGCTTTGGAAGTTCAGAATCCTAATTCTGTAGCTTTTAGGCAGTCAGAAAGTCTGTATTCTAGTCATATCTTCTTTAATCAATATCCTTCTGATCTGGACCGAGCATCCTTTTGCCTGTCTTTTTATCTCTCAGATGAAGGAAAACATCGTCCTATGTGAAAGATTAGTATGCTAGCAGATAGTGAGAGAATGTTTTGTAATCCTGTCTGTGTGCATAGACAGCACTATATGAAGGAGCAGAATTTACCCAAAGTATTTTAACATAAGTTAAATTATTTTAAAAGAACACTGATATTCAAAGTATTCGGCAACTGATTCTTGTAATAGTCACACAACCAGTTGTACCATGTCTTGTTCTGAAACTAGGTCTTCTACGTCTGCTTCTTAGAGGAGAGCAGTTTTGCATATTGAGTCAATAGTGGATATAGGCTAGAGACATGAAGGAAAGATGAGCACGTGAGCTACGTAATCTCCTGTCATGTTTTAATCTTTTTGACTAACATTTTACCACTGTACTTAATCTCCTTCCTGCATGCTTATTATCTCTTCCTCTATGCCCAGCTTGAGTTTTTTTTCACAAGTGTGCCTCTCTTCCTAGACCAAGGGGAGAGGAGGAAGAAATTAAATTACCATCATATTGATGTTTATGGCATATGGGTTGTCCATACACAGAACATAAAACAAGTTAATTGTATGTTCAAGCTAATCATCAGCCACTTCTGTTTCAGAGGTCATGGTTCCATGTCTGTGTCCTTAAACTCACTCGCTTATGTTGCTGTGAAACAAGAGATATTTGTTTATAGTATTATTCTTAGGACCAATGGAGCCACATCTAAATACTGCTCTGTGAGAATTACAGGTGTTTAATCTTTTGTATATTTATTTCTAGGGCAGGAGCGGTTTGGCAACATGACCCGAGTATACTACAAAGAAGCTGTTGGTGCTTTTGTGGTCTTTGATATATCAAGGGCTTCCACATTCGAGGCAGTTTTAAAGTGGAAAAGTGATCTGGATAGTAAAGTTCAGCTTCCCAATGGCAGCCCTATTCCTGCTGTTCTTCTAGCTAATAAATGTGACCAGAAGAGGGATACTAGCCAGAGCCTTACTCAGATGGATCAGTTCTGCAAAGACCATGGCTTCTCTGGATGGTTTGAAACCTCTGCCAAGGTGAGATCTGCTTTGCTGATGAATCCACTCTTCTTACTCCTTGTCATTCTGGGCTTAACTGTAAAATATTTAGATGCGTTTCTGTGAGGAGAGTTTGAAACCCAGGTAAAGGAGAGCATGGGTATGTCATAGCTTCCATGATTCTGCAGCAAAAATATTTTCGAAATTTACTAATGAGGAAGTGAGTAAAAGGGCAGATTTTGCATTCAAATAAAAAAGAGTTGTTATTTAGAGAAAAATTCAAGTGCTCTTGTCTGTGGGTTTGTGTACTTTAACTGAGGTACCTATCATGTTGCTCATATGAATTGGGAATAAGGTGTATTGTCAAATACAAGCATTTTGACTTTTACAAAAGGCTTAAAGAAATATAGGGGAGATCTATGTCTCATGCAGAATGAAAGAAGACATTGAATGGTCAGCAAGAGGATTTATTCAGAAGGTGTTTGAAAAGTTTCTGATTAAATGTATGTGAAAGATTGGAACAAGAGAAAAATGTGGACATTTATGACATGCTTCTTCATTAACAGTAGAGTGGATTTTTTTTCTTCCATCATTAGGAGCAGGAAAAAACATTATTTTGAGACCAAAATCCTTAAGGTGGATTTTGAACAGCTTAGCTCCTAAATATACATGAAAGCAAAGGTAAAAAAAAAATATTCAAAGTAGTTGAGGTTTATGTGCACTGAGAATTTCAATTAGAGGGTAAGTAATCATTGGATTTATAATAAAATGTTGACCTGTTTAGGCAATTTGATGATGATAAACATTACATCATAAATTTGTATATTTTGAGGGATCCTAGGGGTTGAATGCAGGGGCATTCTACTTCTGAGCTACACCCCAAGTCCATTTTGTTTCATTTTAAACAAGGCTTCACTAAGTTGCCGAGGTTGACCTGAACTTGCGATCCTTCTATTTCAGCCCCTCCCAAGTACTGGGATTACAAGCATG
Source organism: Muscardinus avellanarius (assembly GCF_963383645.1). Lineage (NCBI taxonomy): Eukaryota > Metazoa > Chordata > Mammalia > Rodentia > Gliridae > Muscardinus > Muscardinus avellanarius. Next base: position 98,839,324 of record NC_137794.1, read on the forward strand.
TGCCACAATATGTGGCTTACCTTTGTATATTCTTTATATAAGAGCAGTTTGTAGTATGTGCTGTGCACATTGTGTGTGTGTGTGTGTGTGTGTGTGTGTGTGTGTGTGTGTGTGTGTGTGTATCATTGTTCTTCCAAATCAGCTCCCTCATTGTGGAGACTGGATACTGAGTTACTTTTAGTTCACTAGAAACCTCCCCTCACAGGGGAGGATTACTTGATGCCAGCGGGGGCAGCATGATGGAAACAGTTGTTAAGAGGTGGCGCCACAGGGCAACCTCAGCATGGTGAGTGATAACGGATAAAAGAATGTCTCCTGGAAGCAGACATGAATACTCCTAAGCTTCAGGCTATTTGATGGGGTAAATATAGCATCTTACTCCATTTCAGTTTCACAAATAAATATTTGTCCTATAAGAAAGATGAATACCATGGTGGTGCTTAAGCGCTTAGCCCAGCAGGAAGGAGGGCTTCTCAGAAAGAAAGGCTTCCAGGAAAGCGAAAGCCCTTTTCAGGGCTGGGCTTCTCTCGGCTCTGCGTGTCTGTTGAGTGTTTTGCCTTAACTTCTTGGCTTCATCGGAAAAAAAAAAGCAGCAGTATCTATAAATGTTTATGGAAGCATGTAAGTTGAGTATTTTTTTTTATATTGCAGTAAAATCCCACTTTGGGTTTTATTTGAATTAATCTTTCAGATAAATTCAAATTCTCTCTTGAGATCTACATAGAAGATTCATAAATGGTGATATGACTTGTAATTTGAGACTATGTAGTGATCGGTTTTATTATGTTTATAGACAAAATTACACATACATGTGAGAGAGTCAAAGTTTCAGGTCTGTTCTGGACTTCTGTACAATTATAATAGAAATGGCTTTAACAGAATTTCTGTATGGTGAACGAGGAATCTTGCAAGAGTCTAACAGTAATATAAATTGTGTTAGTAATATAAGTTGTGTAATATAAATATAAGCTAAAAGTCCTAAGTGTCACTAAGTATAATTCTGAGCTGGGAAGCAATGTCATATGAGATTTTTACTTGAATCCCAGTGATCTGGGTTCTAATAGGAATATAGCCAAAAGACAATTTTGAAGTCATGGGTTTCATTCCTTCCCCTTTATGGCAAATAATGGACTTCTAATGTGAAACTTGGTGATTAGTTTCACTGCAATATGGGAAGCTCTGTTTCTAAACAAGTGTGACTAAATGCATCTAGGCAATTGTATATTGTTAAAATGGGGATGGAAGAACAGAATGATGCTTGGACTTCCAAAGACTCATGCTTTTTTGTTACAGCTGCTGAGATGTGCTGTGTTCTACCATCACCATTTTAATTTTTGAGCCAACTCATGCTTGTATTAGAGGCAATACTTAAAACTGTTGGTGTTGTAAAAGAAACCTGAATAGATAGCACAACACTTCAAGGTTTTCTACTGTCTGAGGAAGGTGATACTTTTAAAGGCTGAGGCTACAGTGAATCTATTGTGTTTGATTCAATGGAAGATAACAACATAAACACTTTTTTTTGGTGGTACTGGGGTTCCTATTAGGATATTATATATATATATATATATATATATATATATATATATATATATATATATTTTTTTTTTTTTTTTTTTTTTTTTAATTTGGAAACAGGGTCTCTTAAACCAGCGAGGCTGTCTCCGAACCAGCACAATCCTCCTTTCTCCACCTCCCAAGCATGGGGATTACAAGCATGTGCCACCACGCCTGGCATAAACATTTGATTTACGATAAAAATAGATCTATTTCTATGTGTATTTGTAAGCATATACACACATTTTTAAATGAAGATTAGCAGAGAAGTAGCTATAGATATGAATGTGTGTGTGTGTGTGTGTGTGTGTGTGTGTGTGTGTGTGTGTGTAATTTCCTAGCTCTATCCCCTGAAAGGCCTTGAAAGCAATGATACCATAAGATGAATGACCTTCACTAGTCCTCGGATTTTGTTTTCTCAAATAAGTTTTCTGGGGAAAGCCGTGAGGATCCGTGGATAAATGACTGACTCACATTGGCTGGGAGGACTAGAAAGTTAAAACGTGCCAAGTTATTCTGTGGTGCCAGAAACTGAAGAAGCATTTGCCAAATGATGGAGACCCATCACAGAGGCACGGGCACCTGTGTATAGGAGTTCTAGAAATCTAACACAATTGGAGCCACAAAATAAGTTACTGTTGTGGTGGGCTTAACCCAGAAAAGGCAGTAATAATCTATGGTGTACGTAAACAAATGTTAAATATATAGAGAAGAGAATCTTTCCCTAACAGCAGAATTTCAACTACTATAGAAAAAAGGATGTAAATTTAAAAAATCACCTTTAAACACCACAGTAATTATGCTAGGGAGGAATTGACAGATCTAAAGTTAGTGAGGAAAAGTACAGTGAGTGTATTTTTACATATCTGTACTGACAAAGTAGTAACAGGAAGCAGTAACTTTAGGAGAGAAGTCCAGCAGTACAGCTTCCTTGTGTCTTCTGGTATTCTGAGAAGAAGTGCAAACCCCTGTCTTGTCTCGTCCAAGAATGTAAAACTTGGATGGAACGAAAGAGAAATATCAAGCAGACCCAGATTGGGGGATATTATCTGGCTGGCATCAAGAATAAGGAACTGTCCCGGATTAAAGAGACCAGAGAGACAGTCCAGCAAAATACAGCTCATGATGCTGCATCAAATACAGGGCCTTGCGTTATATGTTTTCTATTATACGTGGAAGCTAGAGAGAAAATTGAAAGCGAAAGAGACTTCAGATAAGACCAAAAGAACAGGGGAAGGGGCTGTGGGAGGGAGGTGGAAAGGGGAAAGGGAGGCTTGAGGAAGGAAACGGTCCAAATCATCTGATGTTCATATACAAAGGTACTGCTACCAATCTCACTAATCCGAGTGGGGGAGGAGACAGCAGTGTGGCGTGGAGGGAAATATACCAGCTGATGTGTGCATGTATGAAGGTATCACTTAGAGTTTCACTAGGATGCGTAATTACAGTGTGCCAGTAAAATAACAAAAAACGGGATAAAACCTTGAGATAATCTGGTGCAATTTAGATAAGGTTGATCGATTAATGTTGGCAGAATACGATTCCCTAATGTTCTGACCCAGGAGTTTTACGGTAGATATCTAAGCTGTTAGTTTTTAAGGATTATGGGGAAAAGGTATCTAGGAAATCTTATTATTTTTGCAGTGTTTTACAAAATCTGAAATTATTTTAAAAAGTAAGCATAGAACTTTCTATGTGTGGCTTATTTTGGGTTCTATGACAACATAAAAATCAGACACAGAAGTGCTGTGGTAGCTAATGAGATGTCCTTAATGGGGATTGCATCCACAAGATCGTCTCAGACTCATTTGTTCATGGCAACTAAAAGCGATCATTTGTGCTCATGGTGCAACGTGATGTATTTAACATATTTTGATGTGATTTGAGCCCTTTCTCATTTTTCTTTAAAAGAATCCTGACTACGCAAATTACATATTGGATGTGAGTTGGCTCTGGAATGGACACCGCGGGCTCCTGTGTCAGAATCTGTCTGAGTGCAGTAGCGTACAGGAGTGGGGCACTTAGGAAGGTGACTGGGTACCAAAGGCTCAGATCTCAACACTGGATTAAGGCACCGATGGATTCATCATAGGAATGGACTGTTGGAGGTGCTGGAAACTACAGGAGGCTGGCCTCCTTGGAGGAGGCAGTTTACTTGGAGTGTGCCTGGAAGGGTTATCTTGTCCCTGGCCTTTTCTTCCCTCTCTGTTTCTTGGCTGCCACAAGTTGAGTGACTCTCCTCCTGACACTCTGCTGCCACCACGTCCTGCCTCACTGCAGGCCCAGAGCAACAAGCCAGCTGACCGTGGACTGACACCTCCAAAACCATGATCAAAAAAACCCTTCCCTGCCGGGCGTGATGGCGCAGGCTTAGAATCCCCGCGCTTGGGAGGCGGAGACAGGAGGATCGCGCAGGTTCGAAGCCAGCCGCACTGGCTTAAGAGACCCTGTTTCCAAAAATAAAATATAAAATAGGTCTGGGAGTGTAGCCCGGAGGTAGAAGGGCTTCCAGGAACCCCAGTACCACCAAAAAAAAAAAAAAATCCTTTCCTGCTTTAAGCTGATTTTTGCAGGTTTTCATCACAGCAACACAAATCTAGCACAATATCACAGGGTGTGGATTTGCTAGTCAGAGTGCTTTTGCCTACCTACTTGGCAGCCCAGGCAGGATGGTACATTTTCCACTATTAATATAGCTCATAGAATCTCAGTGGCAAAAGTTTAAAACAAGAATACAGAAAAGGATGTCCATGGTAAAAAGAGAGGGTTCTTTCCATAGCCCACGACCCAGGATCATTGAACTCTTTGTAGACAGTTACTTGAGTATTAGAGAAGACATAGTTGGTGTAATTACGGTGCCTCTGACAAACCTTCCTGCTCACCTACTATGCTTAATGTTTTCTTCTATGAACAGATCCTAGCTAGCACTGCTTCTGTTCTTTGCTTCTGTATTACAGGATAACATAAACATAGACGAAGCCGCCCGGTTTCTAGTGGAGAACATTCTTGTGAATCAACAAAGGTTTCCAAGTGAAGAAAATGATGAGGACATAATTAAAATGGATCAGAAGACCAAAATAGAAGAGCGCAGATCTCAGTGCTGCTGATGGAGCTTCTACTTGTCCTGTGCCCGCCCCAGCCCTGAGAAAAATGGTCACAGGTGACGCTCTGCCCTGTGACTCTCCCCACAGGTACACTCACAGGGCACAGTTGCACATTCAAGAACAGAACACCTGGAGAATTGCCCTTGCTAGTGGCTCTGGGATGTAATAGGTGACCCCTACCTAAGCGGTTGTTGCTGCCAAGATGTGGAGGACAATGTTTCCATCCTTTTAACATCTTTGTACAGTCTTCCAAATTGTAGCTTTTAGTGTAAGCACTGGGGTGGTAATAAAACTTCTCTGATGGTGTTCCATCATTCGGATTTTGTTCCTGCCCCTGGATCCCATCTTTGCTTTCCAATAAGGTTTTTAGAATCTGTTAGCCACAAAGGCTTGAAGTTCCTGTTTGGCAATTCTCTTGTCTATTCAAAACACTGGCACATCACATGAAAGTAAGTATGATTTCACCAGTCATGGAAGGTGTGGCATGTAATCACATCCCTCTCAGGCACATTGAGATGCCATTCCTAATTGCTCAGAAGTACCTGTGCCACACCTGTATCGTGGCCATTTCCTTCTGGAACTGTTTGCTACCACTTGGAAACAATATAAATGAACACTTCTTCTTTTCTCTGCTGGTTCCTTCTCTCCCCTCCTCTGTGTGTTTCTGTTTCTCACAAAGGGCCTTTTTGACATTACTGTTGGAATTCTAACTGGAGCTAATGTTTTCAAATCTATAATGGTAATGGTCAAGAAGATATTTTTTAAAGTACATACAATTAGACACAAGTTTCTACAGTGTAAATTGTGAAAGAAACTAGGTCATGTATAGTTTTATATAATGTTTAGGAAATTTATAGTATAATGCGTGAGGCACTAAAGGCAGATTCACAATATTTGTATTACCATTTGCCCCAATGAGAAAAAAAGAATAAATATTTTAACTAAAGCCTGTGTCCTTAATTAATGTATGTCTAAGAAGATGACTTTTGCCTTAGAAAACTTCATATCTGTTCACTTTTTACTGTTTTATTAGGAACTTAATTATATTTTGTGAAAGTTTTAAATTAATTAATTCAAATAATTTTAAGGGGTTTCATATCATAATCCAAAGCTATTGCAAAATATGATACTGATCAAGTTGGTCATATATATTAAATAAACTTCGTGGGAAAGATCCATAAATTTGTTGAGAACAGGGGGGAAAAAACTAACACAGAAGTCCACATGCACAGAAAGGTGTTTTCTGTGAATAAATGAAAATTGCCATCGGCCATGAAATGTAGCTCTCTTATTAAAGCTAAGCCTTGCTTAAAAGTTATAATATGTTTTCTATGTACAATGTTAAACTTTATAAGTTTTTTATATTCCACATCTCATAGGGATGTATAAAATGCTAATATAACAAAACTCAAATGTTAGAAATATCAAGCTTATTCTAAATAGCTATTTAAGGAGACAAGTATATTTGGACTTTTCTTTTTACACATGTTAATGTTAATTTTTACAATAACTTATTAGGTTTAAATTAATTTAGCTATGGTTTCAAAATCAGGAATTATTGTATTTTCTTTGCCCATCTTTAAATTTTTATTAATTTAAGGAAATTTTAAGAATGGACGGTAGTACCTTGCATAGCTCATTTTTATGAGCCTTCAAGATTTTTTATTCCAGTTTGAGATAGTTTATCATTTTTAACATTATAATTTAAAAATAAAACCGAAGATAGATACACATGCATTAGTTTGGCAGTATAGTTTCCATTCTTTTAGGTAGATATCCAGAAACAGTATTGCTTAATCATATGGTAGGTTCATTCCCATTCTTCTGAGGATCCTCCATACTGTTTTCTAAAGCAGTAATATCAAAGTCAATCACTAAGCCAAACATGAAGTAGGAGAGAGGAGGAGGAAATGGGGGTGGGGATTGGGGAAGGGCTAAATTTGTGATGTGTGCTTGTATGCCCCTATCAACTTGCAATAGTTGATATCAACTTATCAGTAGTCCTAAATTATTGCCACTTTTTTGTGATATGAACATAGAACTAGAATTCAGTGTAAACTAAGAAAGATCTCAAAGCAAATAAGGGAATACTTTGGTTCCCTTAATTATTTTTTTAGTACTGGGAATTAAACTTAGGGACTCTCTTTCAATGAGCTACATCCCATAACATTTTACTTTCTATTATTTTTTTTATTTTATTGGTACACTACAGTCTCACATCATAATGTGGATCATGTTGACAATGGCATATATTCACATAGTACTTGGTGCCTTTTTCATTTTAATTTTAGTGATTTGAGTTGATTTATTCTCATTCATTCCCTCTCTCTCTCTCTCTCTCTCTCTCTCTCTCTCTCTCTCTCTCTCTCGGTTAGGTTGTCCAGGGCTTTGTCAATCTATTAATCTTTTCAAAGAGCTAGCTTTATGTTCTGTGATCCTTTGTATTTTTTTATTCTCTATTTCATTTATTTCTGTTCTGATTTTAATTCTTTCCTCCCTTCTCTGGATTTGGGATTAGACTGTTGCAGTTTTTCTAGGTCTTTGAGATGTGTCATTAGGTGATTTACATGCGACTCTCTGATCTTCTTATGTGGGTATTCAATGCTATAAACTTTCCTTTTAACATCACCTTCAAAGTGTCTCATAGATTTTGGTATGTTGTATCTCTATTTTCATTTAATTTCAGGAATTTCTTTATTTCTCCCCTTATTTCTGATCTTACCCACTCCTCATTCAATAGTGTATCATTCAATCTTCATGTATTTAAATAGTTTCTTTTGGTCTTCTGTTGATTTCAACTATCTTCCCATTGTGATTTGAAAAGGTGCAGGGAATTATATTACATCTTTTGAATTTGCTGGTGCTTGCTTTGTGGCCCAGGATGTGATATATTTTGGAGAAAGTTCCATGGGCAACTGAGAAGAATGTGTATTCTGCTGTTCCTGGTTGAAATATTCTGTATATTTCTATTAGGCCCATTGGTTTATAGTTTTCTTAGTTTTGAATAGTCTTTACTAATCTTTTGCCTTGAATATCAATCTAGTAGTGTGAGTGGTGTGTTGGAGTCTCCCAATATTATTGTATATGTGTCTATTTGAGATCTGATGTCCTGAAGGGTTTGTGTTACAAATGTGGCTGTACCCACATTTGTGGCATAAACATTTACTATCATTATATATTCTTGGTGAATTGATCCCTTTAATAAAAGGAAATGCCCTTCTTTGTCTCTTCTGATGTATTTTAGCTTAGAGTCTGTCTTGTTGGATATCAGCATTGCTGCTCCTGCTCATTTTGGGTCTCCATTGTCATGATTTATCTTTTCCATTCTTTCACTTTCAGCCTATGAATGTCTGGCTGTAAGGTGAGTTTCTTGCAAGCAGCATATATTTGGATTATGTTTTTTAATCCACATTGCCAGTCTACTTCTTTCAATTGGTGTTTTAAGTCCTTTGACATTCAGTGTTATTATTGAAATATGATTTTTGTTTCCTCTCATTTAGTCTTCTATCTTCTCTTTGATATAACGTTATTTTTTCATTGCTTAGTTGCCTTGCTGATCAAATTCATCTCTTTTTTAGTTCAAAATTTGCCTCTGTTTTATTCTTTATGGTTTCTTTAAGTAGTTTCTCTCGTGCTGGCTTTGTATTCATGAATTTTTGAGATTTTGCTTATCTTGAAACACTTTTTTTTTCCTCTATCAATTTTAAATAATCTTGATGAATATAGCAGTTTTGATTGGAAGTTGTTTTCTTCCAGGGTCTGGATCACATCATACCAGTCTCTCCTGGCATTCATGACTTGGGTTGTAAAGTCTGGAGTGACTTTTATTCTTTTGCCCTTGTTTGTCACCCTTTCTTTTGTTCTCACTGCTTTTAAGGTTCTTTCCTTAGCCCCTTTGTTGGTCATTTTGATTGTTATATAGAGTGGGGAGGTCCTTCTTTGATCTTGTCTTAATGGTGTTCTGTAGGTCAGGTGCGCGTCCAGGTTCTTTGCTGTGGATCTCTGGTTTTGAACCTGCTATGCTCTTGTCTCAGCCTCCTTAGTACTGGGATTACAGGTGTGGGCCATCACACCCACTTTTCTTCTGAGTTTCTGATAGATTATATCCTAGTAGTATGCAGTTTCTCAGTGACTCTGACATAAGTAATCCAGTTTCACAATTAGAAAAAAAATCCTGTTGTGTAGCTGAATCGCGTTCAGAGGTTTGGATTTCCTTTGGCCGTGGTTCCCTTTTTTGTATTTTTGTTTGTAAATATCTTAACTGCTTTTTTGGTCAGGGCACTGCTTTCTGAGTAGTTGATTTTTGTTCAACTACTGAGATATGCTGCATCCCACATGAAGTAGGGTTTCCCTATGTTTTTGAGGCTGGAATTTACTTTGTGATATTCCTGCCTCAGCCTCCTCAGTACGTGGGATTACAAGCATGTGCCATCCTGTCCAACTCCTTTATTAACTTTGAAAAACCAATTACATATATAAACTCAATTTCACACACACACACACACACACACACACACACACACTCAGACACACACACACACACAAATTCAGACACTGAAAAAATATAGAATACCTCATCAATTACAAGGATGGGTATCACCTGTTTGCATGAGACATAAACATCATAAAATTTTCAGTGGCTTAATATACTATCTTTAGATCAGTAACCAAATAATGTTTCTAAAAATAATTGATATCAAAAGCTATGACTTTTAAAGGTGTAGTTTGGCTTTCTGAGAAAAGCACTTAAGTTTTTTAATAAAAATGCTGGAACCTCACTTTGCTCTCACTGGGTTAGTTTTCTAAGGATAGAACTCAGAAATATGTTTTTACACATTTTATTGAAAAGAATATCTTTTCCACAATGTACATTTTTGGCACATTTGTAAAAAATCAATTGACTACAAGTGTGTGAATTTATTTCTGTATCTTCTGTTTTGTTCCAGTGGTCTATGTGTCTGCTTTTGTACCAATACCATGCTGCATTCATTACTATACCTCTGTAGTTTAATTTGAAAGCAGATGCAGTGATATATAACTCATGCATGGTTTTTATTAATGAGAATTACTTTGGCTATTCTCGGTCCTATGGTTTTGAATATAAATTTAGGACTGATTTTTCTAGCTCTGAAAAGAATGACATTGGGTAAAGTAGTTATCCATTGTAGAAAAATGGAATTAAATCTCTACATTTCACCCTGTACAAGAGTCAACTCATGATTGGAGCAAAGACTTGGAAATTAGACCAGAAACTTTGAAATTACTAAAAGAGGACATATAGGTAGAGATAGAAACTTCCTCAGTAAGATCCCCAGCATTGAAAAAATTAAAACAAGAATTAATAAATGGGATGGTATTAAACTAAAAGTTTCTGCTGATCAAAGGGAATCATCGAGTCTAATGAGAGAGCCTACAGAATGGGAGAAGATTTTTGCCTGCCATTCTTCTGATAGAAAAGTTTCTAAAATAGAAAAATTACTTAAAAGATTTAACACTTAAAATACTAATAGTCCAATCAAGAAATGGGCAATTGAATTAAGTAAACACTCCATAAATGAAGAAACACAAATTGTCAATACATATATAAAAATGTTCAACATCATTAGCCATCAGGGAGATACAAATTAAAACTACACTGAGATTCCAACTAACTGCAGTTAAAATGGCAGTTAACAAGAAGTCAAACAATAGTAAATGCTGGTGAGGATGTGAGGAAATTGTAACTCTTCCACACTGTTGGTGGATCTGAAAATTAGTGCAGCCACTATGGATATCAGTGTGGAGATTTCTCAGAAAACTGGGAATGGACCCACCATATGATCCACCTATACCTCTCCTGGGTATCTTTCCAAAGGGACTGAAGTCAGAATATTATAGTGCTCTATGTGTATCCGTGTTTATAGGAGCATAATTCGTAATGGACAAATTATAGAACCAACCCAAGCATCTATCAAAAGAAGAAGGGATTACAAAAGGTGAAGGGTCATGTATTTTCTCTCATAGGCAGAAATTTAGGGAGTAATTAGGATAGAAGACGGGATTGAGATAATGGAGGAGAATCCCCGATGGAATAAGAAAGGTGGTGCTGGGGAGGGGGACGGGGAGAGGAAGAATCAATAAAGAAAACACTTCTGCTGATATTATATACCTATGTGAGATTTCCAATGAAAATCTTAATATCCTGTATGGGGAAGAGGAGAGAAAGCTGTGAGAAAGCCCAGCAAGTGCTGTGTGCATGTCTGTCACCATCACTATGAACTACAGGATGATGTGAGGCCATAATAAATCAATAAAAGTACAAAAATAAATATAATTTTACAAAAACATCTGGTATTCATCTTGAAAACCTATATAAAGTCGCAATAATACAATATTATTCCATTTAAGAAGTATGGCATTAATCAAAACATGAACACTCTTTAAGTATAGCACTTTTATCTTCACTTGTTTTTGGCAAGTCTGAATATCTTAAAATTTTAATAGACAAGCCATGCATATTTGATTTTGTTCACTGAATTAAATAGACCTAAGGTTTTGAAAGGCTAAACTAATCTACAAGTACTGTTACTACCACCAGTTAGTCATTTGGAAGAGAAAAAAAGTAATTCATAATTGTCAAAATGAATGGATTATGAAAGCGTGTTATATATAAAATAGAATATTACTTAGCCATAAAGAAGGAAAATTATGAAATTTCCAGAAACATATGGAATTAGAGTATATTATGCTCAGTGAGATTATCCAGTTTCAGAAAGTAATGAGCCCTGTTTTCTCTCATATGTGGAAGCTAGAAGGGGGAGGAAACAAAAGGGAATTTAGGTAAATGAGGAGCCAGACGGGTAGGATAATGGAAGGGAATTTGGGGAGGGAAGTAGGAGAGAGCAAGAGAGACTTTATGATTGTGACCAGGCGTGGTGGCACACGCTGGTAATCCTCGCGCTTGGGAGGTGGAGACAGGAGGATCGCGCAGGTTCAAAGCCAGCCTCGCTAGCTTAAGAGACCCTGTTTCCAAATAAAAATATAAAATAGGTCTGTCAGTTTAGCCTGGAGGTAGAAGGGTATCCAGGAACCCTAGTACCACGCACACACACACACAAAAAAAAACATATTATGAACTTTCAAATGCCTTACCCAAACTTTTAATTTATAGTATTTATCATTTCAATATCTGGAAGTAGTTTTTCACCTAACACCTCTGAAAACTGAATACATATCGTAGGCTGTTTTATGTTTTATGGTACTATTTGAGCATATTTAAATCCAATCTTATTTAACAGGATGATGACTTGATGATAAATTCAATTTATGTTGTTAACAATGTAGAATATGAACAGTAGTAGAACCTAAAAAGAAAAGAATGGTAGTTAAAACAGAAACTTGATGACTGAATAGATAAGTAAGCCATTATGTTCCAAAGTAATGATAACAGGTAACTAGAAATAACTGTCTTATGCTCAGACATTTAAGTATCATATACTTCATCTCAGTATAAAGTGATAATTAGTTGCTAAGTCAAGGCTAAATTTAAAACATTATGCTCTGATATTATCTGTGATATAATATGTGATATTATTCACATATTAAATATCTACTTAAATATTTTATTACGTTTTTAGACATAAAAGAAATCTAAAATAATTATTTCATACTGTAACAGATTTTTAAGGCATTTTGTAATTTAATGAAAATCCTCATGATGAGAACTTATTGTATGCGTATATTGATAGGTCTAGAATGAACCAAACTAAGCTGAATTTATCTATTGTACATGGGTTTTACTTCTATGCCCCGTCCCCTTAACTCATTACTTTTCCTGTTTTGATTTGTGGGTATCAGCTAAGAGTCTGATGCAACAGACTACCTTGACTCAAAGCAATGGCCATGCTCCTGCGGGAGCTACCATGGAAACGTTAGGTCCTAAACCCTGTCGCTACAGCTCATAGGTGCTGACTAAAGGTTTTCTCTTCTCTCGCAATACCTCATGCAATGTACTGAAGCAACAAATGAAGAAAGGGAGCTCATTAACGAGTTGGACGAGCTTCCAAATGACTGCTGGCAGTGGCATTTGGGGAACTGCATGTTATGAAAGAGTCTGTCTTTTTAACCTTTACTAAATGACATGTCTGTAAGTTCATTTTTGAAGCCTCCTTGTTCTTTTCAAACCAAAGTTAATGATGAACTTGAAGAGGAAAAAGAAACAGGGTCTGTCAAATGGAGTTAGCCACAAGCTTCTCTACTAGCTCAGTCTGCTTTGATTAGAGGGGAAATAGTAGCCAACTTCCACTGGGTCCTTAAAAGCAATTTTTCATTCTGTTATTGGTCCAAATATTTTAGGTAAAATATCCAATATAACATAGCTTATTAACTCTGTTCTAATATTTGTTTTAGGAGTCACCTTAAATGTGGGAGTCTGTTATTTTTAAAAATAGAATTTTGTGTGCCTTAAATATTGTAAATCATTGTTAATTGTTTAAAAATAATTTTGAAGAAAAAGTAAAGTATGTATCAAATTCAAAATTATTGTGCTACTCAAAATAAGCTGGGCTTACAATTTTGTGCCATCACACTCGGCTATTTCTTTATGATAAAAAGTACTTCACAAATTGAGCATAGAAAAATGTACTTTTAAATAGTTAAAGTAATACAGGATTGATACAGGGTACCTAGCATCATATGCATGATTAACAAACTGAAAGTTTTTACACTAAGATATGAACAAAAAAAGGATGCTTATTATTTCCATTTATGTTCAACATAGTTCCAGAAGTCTCAGCCACAGCTGGGCAATAAAAGTAAATAAAAAATATACAAGGGGAAATAGAACAGTAAAAATATCTCTGTAGGAAATGTACTCTTATCCATAAAACCCCAAAAGATTACACACACACACACACACACACACACACACACACACGCACGCATATATGTTTACATACAAGCCTATATAAAACCCATGAATACCAATGAGCTAATTCTTAAAACTTTAATGGAACCACAAGGGATCTGAAAGATAAAAAGCAATCTTGAAAAAGAACAAAACTGGAGGAATTACTTTTTCTCATTTGAAGCTTACAATACACACACACATACACACACACACACACACACACACACACACACACACACACACACATCAATCATTGGACCAGAATAGAAATTCTTAAAACCACCCATAAAGGATCAACTGATCCTTAACAAAGATGTAAAAAATGTCTATTGTGTTCAATAAATAGTGCTGAGAAAACCTAAGTCCACATATAAAATGATAGAATTGGGTGATCATGTTACACCATACAGAAAATTAACTCAAAATGGAAGAAAGACTTAGGCATAACACCTCAAATATAAAACTTCTCAAAGAATATAGGGGAAGTGGAATTGTGGGTGTGTGTGCATGAGTGTGTGAACCCAGGGGTGTTCTAGCACTAACCTAAACTCCCATTCCTCATTTTTTTTTTTTTTACTTTTAAACTGTCTTGTTGAATCATCACATGCTGACCTCAAACCTTCAATCTTCCTATCTCAGCTTACAGAGAACTAGAATTACTGCACCCTGAAATCCACAATGAAATATGAACTTATACTTGTTAAGAAGGCTACTATTAAAAAAAGTGTTGGTAAGGATGTGAAAAAATTAAAACCTTAGGTACTGTTGGTGGAAATGTATAATGGTGAAGTCATTATAGAAAACATTATGGAGGGTCTTCAAATAATTATAAAATAAATTACAATATGATCCATAAATAATTCCTACTTCCATATATATATATATATATATATATATATATATATATCACAAAAAGTTGAAAGGTAATCTATAAGTCAAATATAATTATCTAAATTATATTACTTTTATAATAATAAAAGTAAGTTATAAAGAAAAAAGACATACTTCAAACCCATTTTTATTAATCAGAATTTAGAGCAAAATACTTGGATAGAATGTTTTGAGAATCAACTGGTTTTGAGTTTACAGAAATTAAGAATTTAAAAGACAATATAAAAATATTGCTGTGGACTTCCAATTGTTTTCAGAGGTTGAAGGAAAGAATATTTAATTTTTTCCAGTTTTGTAATGTAGTTACAATTTGTTTAGAAGACAGTGATGAAAAGGTTTTATTTTCCTCCATAAATTCTGCTGTGGAATTAAAAAAATGTTAGTGATATTAAATGTACTATTGTGAGCCTTGTATTTTAGGCATTTGGACATGCAGGAGTAATAGGTTTGACAGCATGGTACATTAATAATAAATTTCTTAACACTTCTATTTTATTTCACAGCAGAGAGATTTCTGGGTCTCACAAGAAATCAACACAGTGAAAGAACTAAAGATATATTTAGAGAATGAAAAATTGTAAAGAAAAGTGTCACAAAGTTGTCACTGAAATAATGCAAGTATGATGTGGACTGTGAGAAGTTTAGCATTTTGTTCATACTATTTTTATGTCCAGAAAGTAATTAGAGTGCTAAATAAAGTAATATTTACTGGCCAAAAGCAGAAAAATAGCAAGCCATTTTAATTACTTCTCTTGAGTCAAAAACAAAACCATATGACATAAAGAATTTAGAACTACATAAAAAGGAGTTTAGATCTGCCAGTTCTGAATATTTATAAACTATTTAAATAAGATAGAAGATACTACATGTGAGAAGGAAATCTGAATGAAGACTAAAAAATTCTTGATTATTAAATAACTTAAATTCTGTTAATAAATGATTACACATGAAGGATATATTTGGTTTGCTGGAGCCTCCTGATGAGATAATCGAGCTAATATTTATGAAAACTTGTATATTTTAAAATGATATTTTCATCCGGGCATGGTGGCGCACACTTGTAATCCCCACACTTGGGAGGCGGAGACAGGAGGATCGCACAGGTTCGAAGCCAGCCCCGCGCTGGCTTAAGAGACCTTGTTTTTTAAAAAAAAGTATAAAATAGGTCTGGGAGTGTAGCTCGGAGGTAGAAGGGCTTCCAGGAATCCCAGTACCACCAAAAAAAAAAAAAAAAAGATATTTTCTATAGCATCCTTTATCATTCACCTTCAAGGCGAACACTGATATTGAAGAAGAACCAGTCTAACTGAAATGCAGGTAGGAGATAACTGTACTATTTTGAGAAATATTCATTTTTTCAGTCTATATTTTCAGAGGAATATTTCCTCAGGTAATAACACAAAATGGGAATGCAATAACAAATAAGAAAACATTTTTTAAAATATTTTTACCCATTTAGCCCCTACCCAATTCCCACCCCATTCCCTCCCCATTCCTCCTTCCCATGCTTGGCTTAGTGGTTGGCTTTGATATATTTAAGTACATTGTGTGCTTTAGAGAATTTCCTTCTTCCTCCTTCCCATCCCCTCTCTTAGGTTGTCGTGTTGGCTCCTCTATATGATTTCCTTTTTCATCTAGAGTTCCTCCTATGACCCATTTTTCCTTAGTTTTCACATATTAGGGAAAGCATCCAATTTCTTATTTTTTGTGAATGACTAATCTCACTTAGCATCATGTTCTCCAGTTCCATCCATTTCCCTGAAAATGATGTAATTGTGGGGTTTTTTTTAATGGCTGAGTAAAATTCTATTGTGTACATATCCCACAGTTTTGTAATCCATTCATCTGTTGATGGACATCTTGGCTGGTTCCATAGTTTGGCTATGGTGAATAGAGTAGCTCTGAACATAGATACACATGCATTAGTTTGGTAGTTTTGTTTTCTTTCTTTTGGGTAGATACCCAGAAGAGGTATTGCTGGATCGAGTGGTAGATTTGTTCCCATTCTTTTGACAATTATCTATACTGAAGAAAACATTTTTTAAAGACAAGAATCTACATCTACTTCCAGAACTATTCAGAAAGTTGCTTCTTCAAGGAGGACGTGAAGTTTGATTTCCCAGATGCAGCATCATTGAAAGGGCCGGACCACCAGATGTCAAGTCTCCAAGTCTACAAATTGTTGAGAAAATGATGCACATTGTATTTATTATTTCAAAGGAAGCACAACATCTTCATTATCAATAATCTATACTGGTAGAGGCACCAAAATTTAAATAAGATAAAATAAAGTGAAAATCAATTCAGTATCACAGTTTATGGCAGAATAAATAGGAACACTCTTCACTGTTGATAATGCTGAGGAATTCTTCCTGTGTATGTAATACTGAATTTCTAAAATTTGGCTATTAATTTTAATAATAAAATGTGATAATTAATAGTGTTAATATAATATTACTCACTTCCACATACCAAAAGTTTTCTCTGTGATGATGACATAGACATGGGCCATTCTACATTGTGCTGAAATGAGTACTCTCTATGCTTCTTAATGTAAGTCAGTTAAGTATTAGCATAACAATAGTAAGATGAATCAGAATAAGAAAGTCCAAAAAACGAAAGCACTTAGTATATGGCATGGTTTTATTTAAATCAGTAAAATTCATTATTTAATAAACTGTCTTGTGACAACTGGATAGTCATCTAGGAAAACATGTTGGCTCTCTAAGTCTTATTATTAATTCAAATACATTCCAGATAAATTTATAATTTAAGTAAAAAATATTTTTAAATTACTAAATTAAAACAGGGTTCTCTAAGTCTTCAAATTAGGAGACCTTTTAAGTATTGCAAACAATTCTAAGATCTGATATATTCAACTACATAAAAATGAATAAATATAAAAACATTGCCCTAAAATTCATCATAAATGAACTCAAAAGATATTCACAGAATAGTACCTCATACTACTGCTCAAAAAAACAAAAAAAAGAGGCTAATAAAAAATAAAGAGCAGTTTGCAGACTGTCTCAGCTACTTAGTGAGGTCCTTTGCAACTCAGTGAGAGACCCTGTTTCAAGATGAAGTATAAAAAACAGGACTGGGGGTATAGCTTGGAAGTGTAATGTCCCTGGGTTCCATCCTCAGTACTGTAAAAAGAAAAAAGAACAAAGAATAAGCAAAAACGGTTCATTGAAGAGGAAATACAAATAACTCCTCAACAAATAAAAAGATCTTCAAATTCACAAAAATATAAATTCAAAACTATTGTGCAGTAGCATTTTTAAAAGTCAACTTGATTAGCCAAAAATGTATTTGCTAAGACTACTAGGTTGTGGACCAAAAAAGGTCTTATTGTGCTGAAAGAGTAAAAGAGTAATGTAATTTATATAGAGGAAAGTACTCATGATCTTGACAGTGCATTTCCACGTGGACTTTCTTCTTACATACTTGGACAACTGAAAATTTAATTCATTTTTGCAAGGACAATCATTTCAGTAACAGTTATAAAAGCAAAACTTTGGAAAGCATAGATTAAAACCAGAATGGTGGAGTGGTGTTGCTTTCATAATCAAATAAAAAAAGTCCATGGATATAAAAATGCACAGAACTTTTATATAGGAACATAATAATTGTATAGGTTTTTCAAAGCCACTTTGAAAATTGAGTGCTAAAGCAACGGAAACCTGTTTTGAATCGTGGAAGTGAAGCCTATTTTATGCAGTGCATGCCTTTGATTGAGCAGGGGTGACTAGTTATTATAGGTGTCATTGTTAGATGTTGAGAACTGTGCTGAGCAATGTAAAAGGTTATTTCACCCGCTTTTGATAATACATGCCTCACAATGACTTTTCTAATGCTAATAATAACTCCACATATATTTTTCAAAAATTATTTAAGGCACATAGATATTCTAATACCTACTTCCTAGATTATGATTACTAATGTTGCTGAAATCCTAGTTTCCCTTAAAATCTATACAACAGAAATAATGTAAGACTTGGTCTGCTCCAGCTATTACAACAAACTGCCAGAGACTGTGCAGCTTATGAACAATATAAGTTCATTTCTCACTGTTTAAGATCAAGGCACCACCAGAAGAGATGTTTGGTGAGAACATGCTTCCTGGCTGATAGACAACTGTTACCTTATTGTGTTCTCAAATGCCAGCAGAGGTAAGAGGCTTTCTGGGACATCTTTTTATAAGCCAACAATTCTTTTTCTCTGTGACCAACTCACCTTCCAAGAGCCTTACCTTCCAAAATCATAACTTTTGTGGTTAGGGTTTATTTAGTTTTTGTTTTGGTTTTTGTGGTGTTGAGGGTGGAACCCAGGGGATTTTCTACCTCCCAGACCTATTTTATACTTTATTTGGAAACAGGGTCTCACTAAGTTGCTGAGAGCCTCACTAAGTAGCAGAGGCTGGCTTCAAGCCTGTGTGATTCTCCTGTCTCAGCCTCCCAAATTCTGGGATTACAAGTGTGCGCCACCATGCCCAGGCTATGTGGTTAAGATTTAAAGATATAAATTTGGGGGAAACACAAACATTTAAGCCACATCAGTATTTTCTGCCCCAAAAGGAATTGCTGGTATTTTTCTCTTGGCTCCTCATATATGGGCAACAAAGGACACCAAGCCCAACTCCAATTTCAAGAAAGAAACAAACATGTATAAATATATACGAAGTATTATCTTCTCATTATGATTCAACCCAAATCCTGCCAGAAAGAAAAAAATATCCTGCTTCTGAAGAACTTCTAGGATAGACAATTCAGAGTAAATAAAAATGAATTAACCATTCTCTTTTTGTTTGTGTAAAATAGCAATTATTATCATTTTTTGAGACATAGGCATATATTTACATAGGTAGGTAGGAAATACACACTCAATGTGAGCCACACCAAGAATGAGAAAAGCCCATCATGGAGTGAAAAGCTCTTCTTTTATAGAGAACTTCCCTGAGAGATTGGCAGGAAGCAGATGAGGAAAACTCAATCTTATAGACACAAAGGATATCCTGGGTAATGACCTTCACCCCCTTATCAAGAGGTGCTGTTTTCAACTATCCAGGGACAACCAACACTGTTTGAGATTGCTCTTTGGGGTGGTGCCCAAGGACATTCCTCTTTTTAAATAATTTTGTCTAAATAAATCTCTTCCTGAGGGTGTTCCATAATGCTTTAGTTCACTTATAAATTTCTCAGAAATTTGTGTCTAAAAGGCCTTGTAACAAGCTTCCCCATTGTGTTATATTTTCCTAGTTCTCCCTTATGTCTCCTTCCTACCTATTTTATTTTTTGTATCCTATAACATTTCTCCTCCTGGGACTCTGATCCCTTAATCTTAATGTTTGCTGAGAGGCAAAAGTTCATCTTCTACACTTGCTTCAAGCTTGCCAGAGGTTGTGTTCCCTACCAGGCCAGGGATCAAAAGTCTTTTACTAACTGAGCTAAAGAATCTCACCTCAGTGTTTTAGATGGGTTCTGCACCATTGCGCCAAGCCTGCCATCAGAGTTACTGTGCCAAGCCTGGTTATTTGCTCAGCAAAGCCATTCATCTGCTTTTCAATAGTATCACAATTTCAGTGG
Organism: Muscardinus avellanarius; assembly: GCF_963383645.1. Taxonomy (NCBI): domain Eukaryota; kingdom Metazoa; phylum Chordata; class Mammalia; order Rodentia; family Gliridae; genus Muscardinus; species Muscardinus avellanarius. Next base: position 98,859,351 of record NC_137794.1, read on the forward strand.
CCATTGATTTCAAAAACTGACATGTTAGTACAGTATACAATAACCCAGATATACTTCTCTAAGCCCTTATTAATTTAGAAATCCTAATGCCAGCCAAGTTTGAATTCATTTTGTAACTGAAGAGAGAGGCCCAACAGTAACTAACCCCTAATGAGTCAGCTGCTGAATACCACAAGACTGATTATATTGTGAAGACTTATTACATGGTCAAGAAGGAGATAAATACACTCAGCACATACCACATGACAATTAGTTTGTGTGTGTGTGTGTGTGTGTGTGTGTGTGTGTCCCTGTATTTAATACTTTTAAAATAATAACAATATTCTTACATGTGAGAAGGCAGAGATTCCTATGGATTGTTACAAACAACACTCTGTGGCAGAGCCAGTTCTGATGAACTCACTCATTTCTAATCTCACAAGCAATACCAGAGTAGCTATGATAGCAACCCATCAAATCTGAGATGTTGTGAAACATAACATTATTTTATGTTTCCCCGAAAAGATATAACCTGCAAATTATTCCATAATGTATGTATTGTACCATATTATCCTTTATCAAATTATATGTGAATAAATGTTTAGGATAGCAGATTGTTTCTGATAAATTGGTGTTAAATGCCTTAAAAATAATCCTTCTGAAATCGATCCCACCAGCTCCTCATTGTCTTGGATTTTCTCTTTTATTCTTATGACTTCAGTTACATAAGCAACCCAGTATGTATCTTCCTCTCTTAGGTTTAATAAATCACTTGGTACTTGGTTATTTAGCAACAAACACAAAAAAGTTTTTCTGGTCATTCCTCATATGACAACAATTTCCCTCATTAATAAATATATGCTTCATTACTCCAGATAATTTATTTAAAAGCAAATTATGCTGCAATGCTTTTGAAAAGGAGTTAAGTAACAGTTAAATTCAACATGTTTAGAAGCACCAACACATAAAACCATGGCTGACTATGATCAAGTTCCCTTACATATGTTCAATCATAAGAATCACATTGTGTCATCTGTTTGGCTAACAATAGTTGTAAAACTTCATTAACTATAAATTTTAAAATGTTAAATGTAGCACAAATGTTAAAATAGAGAAAGAAGACATGTCAAACATGGTACTAGACATCGGGAATGCCAAGGAGTATCGAGTCTTTTCCTTCATGTTTAGTGTGAGTAGAAAAACAAGCCAGAAATTGGTAAATTGGTAAATTGTTGATAAATACAATTACAGATATTTTAGCAGTTTATAGAGATTATTTACATATATAATTGTTTGCAGTACAGGTGATGAAACTCAGGGGCATTCTACCTCTGAGCTACACCCCCAGCCCTATTTTTTTATTTTTTATTGTGAAACAAACAGGATTTCACGGAGTTGCAAAGGGCCTCATTAAGTGACTGAGGCTGGTTGTGAACCTTGATCCTCCTTTCTCAGCCTCACAAATGCTGGGATTACAAGCATGCACCACCATACCTGGCTTACATATGTAAATTTATTCAATTCCTATAAGTTCTATGAGGTAGGTAAATGACAAAGGTATGAGCCTATCTGGATACATAGGAAATGTATCTAAATCTCTGCTGTGAGAAAAGGTAAGTGTTGGAGAAGAGAAGAAATACAATTGCTGGTAGTAGCACTCCACAATAAAAACCAGAAATGCTGAGAGAATGGAACACCTAGAAATATATAGAGTATAGTAGTAAAAGTTAAGTGCCTGGGAGCCTGCTGCAGGGGTGGAGAGGATTCAGGAGCAAGGCTGTATATATTATATTAGGGGTGCAGATTTTACCCTACAGTGTGAGGAATGCCACTGCTGGATTAGAGGGAGTGTTAATTGGGACCAGAAGTATCAGTCAAGAAAAAATTCCACAAAACCAAAAATCTTACAAAAAGTAATGAGGCTCAATCTAGGTGCCTGTAATCCCAATATTTGGGAGGCTGAGACCGAAGGATTACTGGTTTGAGGCCAATTCTTGGTTATTTACCCTCTTTCCAAAAAAAGGTATGTGTGGGAGATTTATCTCAGTGTAGAACACCTCTGACTTCAATCCCCAGTGCCAAAAAAGAAACAAAAAATCATCTTTATTATCATTATATCATACTGATGCTAATATTTGGTCAGTGACAATTCGTGAAATATTAAATGCTAAGCTGGGCATGGTGGTGCACATTTGTAATCCCAGCATTTTGGAGGCTGAGACAGGAGGATCCAGGTTTGTGGCCAGCCTCAGCTATTTCGTTAGGCCCTTCACAACTTAGTGAACCCTGTTTCAGAATAAAAGAAATAAAAAATTGGGCTGGGGGTGTTGCTTGGAGGTAGAATACTCCTGGGTTTAATTTCCATCACCATAAAAAATGAAATACTAAATGCCAATATTAAAGAGGTAGCATCAGCAAAAATAATGACAGAGTAAGGAATTCTGAAATTTGGCTCCTCCACAAAAGCAATAAAATACACTGTCAAAAAATGAAAATGAACTCCTTTAAAAGTCTGGGAATTAATAAAAGTCTTGCAGCAACCCAGGAAGTATGCATTCAAGTAAAATGGCTGAATCTCAAGTAAAATGGCTGAATCTCTGGGACCTGAGCTATAGATTACGGTAGGGCAAAAGGAGTTTATTTTAAAGCACTAGAAAAAGAAGTCTGAGGAATAAGATATTTCTACTTGCTTTGGAAAGCATTGATGCATTCCTAGAAATCATTTTCAGGACTGTGTGCATGTTCTCAAGATACCTGTAAAGGTTCTAAACTCTCAAATCTGGCTCTTAACTCGCTGTAGAAGCAGGAAGTGAAGGCTAAGGTAGAGTTATAAATTGATGTGGCTCAGTATGGAAGGCCTACTTCTTGGAAAAATTGGGGGTATTTTGAGGTTCCAGGCATTTAAAGAAAATTTTGTCTAATAATTAGAGGTACATGAAGTCATCAGAACAAGATATAGGTTGAGCATTACTAACTTAAAAATATAAAATCTAAAATGCTCTAAAATCTAAAGCTTTTTGAAAATGACACTAAAGAGTTACAGATTTTGAAGCATTTTGAATTTCTGATTTTTTAATTGGGAATGCTCTGTCATTAAGGTTTACACAAATATCCCTGAGCCTGAGAAACCCTGAGATCTGCAGGACTCTCTGATCTCAAGCAGAGTATCAGATGAGGAATGTTCAATCAGTCCTTCATTTTTCACATATCATAAAGGATATTCTTCTTTCTTTGTTTCCTATTTATGTACTTACTTATTTATTTATTTTTGTAGTACCGGGGATGGAACCCAGGGGCATTGTGCCTCCAAGCTACACCCCCAGCCTTATTTTTTAGTACTTTTATTTTTTGCAACAGGGTCTAAATGAGTTGTGAGGGGCCTCGCTAATTAGCTCCTGAATGCTGGGATTACAGGTGTGCACCACCATGGCCAGCCTCCTTCTTTTTTGCTTTCTATGTTTGTGGTACTGGGGATTGGGCCCAGAAACATTCTACTTCAGAGCTACACTCTCTGTCCTATTTTTATTTTTTGTTTTGAAACAGGTTCTCACTAAGTTGCAGAGGGCCTCACTAAGTTGCCGATAATGCTCTCAAACCTGTGCTCCTCCTATCTCAGCCTCTCAAGTACTGGGAGTACAAACTTACATCACCATATCTGGCTAAGGATATGTATTTGTCATGTAAACAAACGATAACTAAAATAGCAAGCAGCAGCAACACACCTGGGTGGAGATAAATTGAATAAAAATGTGGATTGTCATAGTTGCCCCATTATAATACTCAGTGTCCAGTTTTCAACAACAATAAATTACAATGCATGAAAAAAACAGTATCTCTGAGAAAATACAGACATTGGAATTCTTGGACCAAAAAAAAAAAAAAATGAACTCAGTTCCTTTAACTATAACCAGATTTAAAAGAAGTAATGTATAAAGAACTAAAGGAAAGGATGAAATCAATGACTTGAAAAATTAGAATAGAGATAAGAAACAGAAGTTAAAAACAGGAACCAAATAGAAATTCTGAAATTGAATCCAAAAGGAAAAATTTCTGAAGGGAGCTCCAAAGCATATTTATTTAGACATCCAAAAGAAAGAATCAGAGAACTTCACAACTGAAATGACTGAATCTAAAAAACAGAAGAAAGAATAAGGAAAAATAGCTCACCATAAAGCACACCAACATAAGCAAAATGAGAGTTCCAGAAGAAGAGAGGAGACCGGAAAGACTACATATTATAAAATAATAGCCAAGGAGTTTTAAATTTGATGAAAAGTACTAATCTACACTTCCATGAATCTCAATGAATGCCAAGTAGAATAAACTCAAAGAGACCCATCCCTAGACATTTATAGCCATACTATCCAAAGAGGGAAAAAAGCAGTAAAAAGGAAATAATACATCACACAGAATATCCTCAGTGAGAGTAACAGCTGTTTCTCATTAAAATCTACGGAGACTAGAAAGCATTGGCATGACATATTCAAAGTGCTATAAGAACACACACACACACACACACACACACACACACACACACACACACAGTTCTATACCTGACAAAACTTTCCTTCAAAAGTGAAGGAGAAGGATTGATGACAAGCTCAAGATAGAGCACCTGTCTGGCATACCCAAGGCCCTGAGTTCCATCTTTCTATCTACAGTAATAATCACACACACACACACACACACACACACACACACACACACACACAGAATAAACTGACATAAATTCAGATAAACAATAATGGATAGTTTGTGACTGGCCCATCTAATCCAGGACAAATATTAAAGGGAGTCATTGAGGTGGAAATGAAAATACATTATACAGTGATTCAAATAAATACACATGGAGACATGAGGAACACAGAAAAAATATCTATGTAAATAAATATGAAATATGTATAAATGTATTTTTGTTTGCAACTCATTTATAAAGAAGTATAGGTTTTTAGAGCAGTTTCATTGTGATGATTAATCTGAATTGTCAACTTGAGTGGATTACGAAACCCCTAAGAGTGTGACTTTGGGTGTGTTGCTTAGACCCTTAACTTACATAACAGCCTAGTGAAGGGGAAAGCACTGTTCTGATAGGCACAGGACCTGGGGAAAAAAAGAAGAAAATAGCTGGGTGAAGGGATGCATGGTTCTTTCTGAGAAAAGTGCATCTACTCTGGGGTAAGATAATGTCTTTCAGCTCTTTGAACTAGACTTTCACCATCATTTCTCCAGAGAGTTTCCTGACCTTTCCATCTGGGACAGAAGCTGCATTATTGGTCATTCCTACTCGGAGAGTTCAGCTCTTGAAACACTTGACCAACTGATGGTTCCTCCAGAAATTTGCTTGCAGACATTCATTAGGGACTACACTGCTTTGAGATATAAGCTGACCTGGGAAATCACTTCTTACTATATACACATGCTGTGAGTTCTGTTACTCTAGCAAACCCTAATACATTTAGAGTCACAACAAAATTTAGAGAAAGTACAGGGACTTCCTATATATTCCTTGCCACCATACACATAGAGTCTTTCCTATTGTCAGCATCCCCTTTTAGAGTTTTGTAGATGATCCTACATTGACACATTATTTTCACCCCAAGACCATAGTTTACATTAGGGTTCACTTAATATTATACCTCAATAAGAGTTAAGTGGTAATGTAAAGGAAATCACTAAATCCATAATTCAGCTTTGCAGTTTGACTTTGCATATTAGGTTTGCTTATACAGCAGTATAATTGCAAGAGATTTAAACTACTCATCTCTATGAAAAAGAAGTTATATTTGTGCAATTTGCAGGGCTCAGTATTAATTGCAAGTGTTAAGTATGGCTTCTTTCTGTTGCTATGGGCAAGTTACTTGAACGACATCACCAGATTCTTGAACTGAAAAGAAATTGCTTCCCACTCAGTTATAATTTTACCATGCAGAGGCTAGAAAGTAGGAATAAATAATGGAAAAGGTCATTCAGGTTCACATTTAATGCTCTGTGTGGGATGTAGCCCATGATTGGAGATGAAAACATGACCTAGTGGTGGAGAGATCTTGCTTAATAATATGAAAAAAATTCTGGCAGCTCTGACTGATTTCACATAAGAAAACTGGGGGAAAACCTACCATCAAGAAACAAATATGGCTGCTCATGTTGTCCTTTTACAGTCGTATCTTACAGGAAAAAAAAAATCCTCACTAATGAAGAAATGCATGAATGTAGATTTCTTGCTAACTGATGATAACTGTGATATCATCTATCATGTGACTGGCATGTTATTGAGATAAACACTGAGGAAATGAAAGTCACAGAAAATATTTTTCCCAAAACAAATTTTGTGAAATATGTAGTTTTATTTATTGATAAGAAATTTATTGGTTGTATTGATAAATTAGACAATAGACATTAATTTCATATAGGTCTGGAAGTTGGGAAGTCTAAGATCAGGGTGCCAGGGTTGCCAGTGTTGTCAGGTTCTGGTGAGAGCCCTCTTCGTGGCTTGTTTTCTCTTTGTGTCCTAGAAAGAGAAGGAGGGAGATTTGGTGTGGAGGGAGAAAAGAAGAGAACAAGTTTTTCACTATCTTTTCTTACAAGGGCACTAATCCTATTGTGAAGGCCCCATCATCATGATGCTATCTTAACTTAGTTGCCCCTCAAAAGTCCTATCCCCAAATACCAACATATTGGCTTGGAGTAGAACTTCACATGAATTCTTCTCCCAAATGAACTCAGTTATTTTAACTATAATCAGCTCAGAGGAAACCATGTATACTGAACTGAAGGAAAGGATGAGATACAATTCTGGCATTTTTATTGGTTAGTTTTTGCTTTGTAACAAATCACTGCATTTTAGCATCATTACACAGGCTTGAGCCAGCTTATTAGAACCAAAGAGCTTAGTATTGCCTTGTTTATATATCTGATGGTTGCCTCATTGCTGAGACGACAAGCATGACTTAATTGGTCTATTTCCGAAGCTTGTAGTATGTAGTCACAGTATTACTAGGTTACAAAATCAGCAATAAAATGAAAGCTTCAATACATTTTCATTTTTCAAAACTTTGGTGATCTTGTTTGCTAATGTCTCTGTAGCAAAAAAAAAATCATATGACCAAGGACTACTTAAGAGATGAAAAAAATGGACCCACATCTAGTGAGAAGAACTGGTAAATCACATTGAGAAGAAGCATTGCTACAGGGATAGGGATAATATGGGACTTTTTTTTCAATATTCTTTTTGAAGACATATTATATAATTATCACATGAGTTTAATTATATTCAGTCCAGAACCCTCCAAATTTTCATATCAATAATAACATCAAACTCAAAGTTGAAGACCTAGATGAACTAGATCTAAGCAAAGGTGAGTTGCCAGTAATCATAGTAATGAAAGACAAGTCAGAGAAGCAGAGCCACCATGAGCGCTGTTATAATAAAAGATTTATTAAAGAAATTATATCTTGTGCAAAAGTGGGATCAGATGCAGTAAATGGAAGAGTTTTTGAAAGATAGTCACCAATACATTTACATAAAAGAGCATTCAAGCTGGGCATGGTGGCACACGCTTGTAATTCCCGCGCTTGGGAGGCTGAGACAGGAGGATCGCACGGGTTCGCAGCCAGCCTCAGCTACTTAGTGAGGCTTTCAGCAACTTAGCAACCTGTTTTCAAATAAAATATAAAAAAAGTCTGGGAGTATAGCCCGCAGGTAGAAAGCCCCTGGATTCCATCCCCGGTACCACCAAAAAAAAAAAAAAAAAAAAAAATAGCATTCAAGCAAGTTCGTCAATGATTTCTGGGAAATCTGAGAAACCAAGCACATCCAGCCATCACAGCAGGACCAAGAACAGGAAGTTCATGGAGAAGTCATCCATGGGAGATTGTTGCCTCTGTGTAGCTACCACGTTTGTGGGTTCGCACCAAAGCATATCATGGTTGAACTGTAGCTGCTCTTGGTCCCCAGAGTCACCATCTCAGATGATGAGTTGGACGTGTAGCAAAATGAGAACCTGCTGTTGACCAAAGGACACAATTGTACCTGTCTGACACTAAGACACTTACAAATCTTCCTAGACTTGCTGCACTTACAGGAATTTAAATCTAACACAAGTTTATTTTCTGGTCAAATCTGAAAAGGAAATTGTAGAAAATGTAGCTCTAGGAGATCATAGAATTGCCCAATGTATTAGTGACAATCTTATGTTTTTAAATTTTATCATCATAGTAGTAAATCATCTGTAGTAAATCTCATTGGTTCGAACTTACATTGTCCCAATGGCTGTGCTTACTGGCCATCCATACACATTATTTTGTGAGTGCCGAAATTTTGTACCAATCTTCACTGGATAATTGCCTTTATTGCAATTTTGGAAATTCCTTACATACTCTAAATATAAATCTTTGTTGTATAAATATGTTGCATAATTTTATCAAAGTACTTCATCATTTTCTTAATGATAACTTTGTAAAAGAAGTTTTTAATTTTACTAAAGTTCAGTTTTGTGTTCTAAGAAATCTTTGAATACCCCCAGGCTGTGAAGATATTCTCCTATATTTTCTTGTAAGGGCCTTTTAGATTAAATTTTTAGATCCACAACCAACCTTCAGTCAGTTTTTGTACATAAAATGAGATTTTGGTCATCATATTTTTTCCATAGATATCCAGTGCTTCTGGCATGATATATTTAACAACACACATAATGTTTTCTTGTCCACATTTTCACTCTATTCTTGTGTGTGTGTGTGTGTGTGTGTGTGTGTGTGTGTGTGTGTGGTACTGGGGGTGGAACCCAGGGGCTTTTCTACCTCCAGGCTATACTCCCAGACCTATTTTATACTTAATTTGAAAACACGGTCTCACTAAATTGTGGAGAGCTTCACTCAGTAGCTGAGGCTGGCTTCGAACCTGTGCGATCCTCCTGTCTCAGCCTCCCAAGTGCTGGGATTACAAATGTGCACCACCACGCCTGGCTAAATTTCACTTTATAAAAATAAAATTTTTATAAAATGCCTTTATAAAATTAATTTACTATATTTTGTGTCCAAATCTATTTTTGAACTTCTATTTTGATTAATTGATCCATTTTTCTATTTCATAATAGTAATTATTATATATTTATAATAATTCTTAAAATAATATAAATCTTCCAAATTTTAAAATTTAAGAACAATTATTTTAGCCAGGCATGGTGCACATACCTGTAATCTTAGTAATTGGGAGGCTGAGACAGGAGGATCACAGGTTCAAGACAAGTCTCAGATACTTAATGAGGCCCTAGTGAGACTCTGTTTCAAAATTTAAAAATGGGATGAGGGCTAATTGAATGATGTGTGCTTGTATATCCTCTCAAGTCTTGTATTCCAATGTGATATATGATTACAATGCACCAATTAAAAAAATAAAAAATTAAAAAAATTTAAAAATGAAATAAAATAAAAATAAATAGAAGAATAAAAATAAAAACAATTATTTCAGGTTGTTGGCACTTTTGTACAAATTTTAGTACCTGATTTTCAATTTCTACCAAATTAAGTACTGCTTGAATTTTTTTGAAATGCATTGAATATACAGACTTTAGGGAAAGTTGATATCTTTCTAATATTGAGCCTTTTTATCTATAAATATGACATCTCATTTATTTAGTTTTTAAAAAATTTTTATAGGTGTAAGATTTTACTTATTTATTAAATTTATTACTAATAATTTTGTTTTACTTTGTTTTGTTTTGGTATTGTTGCAAATACAATTGTTTTTAACTTCCAGTCTCTACCATAATTTACTGTAAACATGGCAGTCAGACTATTATTATTTAAACAAATTTAGGTAATATCACTCTTAACTTCATGATGACTACTAACAAATAGCTTCCTCCATTACTCATAATAAACGCCAAAATCATTTCATCATCTACCATTTCCCTCTCGTTCATTCTTGAGCAAACATACTGGTCTCCTCACTGTTTCTCCAGTTTCCTCCACAAAGACTTGTCCTTACTATTTTCTTTGCCTATTGCAGTCCACCCCATGTCTATACATATCTCGTTCTTCCAGTGACTGCAGGTCTCTCTTCAGATATCACTGTATCATCTTATTCCTGACCACTGTATATAAAGTAATTAACTCATATCTCCAGTGGTCTCCTGTCCAACTTATCTACATGAACTTACATTTAAATTTATCCAGGATGTTCCAGCTTATGTTTGCTGACCTGTCATCCCATCTATTTTTCAATTCCTTTTTTTCCTAATCTATCCCAATTTGGATATTACTTAACTTAATTTTGCTAATTTATTTTTCTTCTTGATGATTATCAATCATCTGTCAAGTTACATTTGTCTGTTTATTTTCTAACTCCCCCAAGAAGACTGGAGATTCCATGTGACAGTCTTAAATGATGACGGCTTTATCTCCAAACTTCAGAACATTACCTAACATGTAGTCTTCATAAATATTTGTTCTAAATAAGTCATTAATAAGTATGCTAACTGTGTTATTTTGAGCAAGTCATGTCACTTTTTAAACTTCAGAGTGCACCCTGCTACTTTGCTTTGAAGTTCAGTGCTAAATGAAATGAGATGATAATTTGTCTTAGTCAACATTCTCACTGCGATCTCACAAAACCTGACCACACAATTTAGAGGAAGGTTTTTTTTTTTTTATCACAGTTTTTTTTTGCATATCTTGGGGTTCAGTTCATGTGAGGCCAGGATCTGGAACTCAGGACATGGTGGTGGGAGCCAGAATGATATGGAGCAGCACACAGGGCTTTGTGCCTTGCGTCATGGAGGCTGGAAATGAGAGCAAGCAATCAAGAGGATTCAAAGTCACAAGCACCATCGCAGAGGCCGCACCCCCAGGAACTCAACTTCTCCAGCCACAATCCACCAGCCCAGGTTTCTGCCGCATAACTTTATTATAGTGGATATTTCTACTGATGAGGCTACAGTCCTCATGACTTGACTGCATCAACCCTGAGCATAAATAAATGAGCTCTTCAAGAAACATTCTATATCTGACCTTAACATAAGGCTAAAATCCAATGATTGCTTGTGAAACCTCCATCCTTTCTAGAGCCAAGTTTTATGTAAGTCAACAGGTGCTCTATATGAGGGAGGATACTGGAGCAAAGTTTTCAATGTGCCAGAGTAAAGTAATAAAAGACAATGTTCTAAGGTGAGAATTTCTTCTAAGTAGCATGGATTTATTCTAAAAGTAACTGTCAGGGTGACTTTATTTGCAGGAAGAACAAAAACACAAACCCTTATGAATTATTTCAGACTTGTTTCCTGTGGTCTTATAAAATTATAAAATTAACAATATTTTTAATGTTTAAGTGGAGCTTTTTTCTGGATTTCACCTTATGATGATAACTTCTACATTTCCGTCTCTAGCTCAGGCTCAAATCTCCAACTCAATATCCCTCTTTGAGGAGAAGGTGGAAACTCTACGCTTGAGTTTCTGCTAGGTTTCTAATCTCAAGAATAATTCAAATCTAAACTCCTAGTTTTCTGCCCCAAACCTTTGGCTCCCAAAGTCACTTCAGGAAATGGTAATTCCAGTTATTCAGTTTCTCAGGCCCAAACCCTGTTACTTTGATTCCTCTTTCATTTCATACCCTGTATCCAATCTACAGAAAATCCTATTAGTATCACCTTAAAAATACACCAAGAATCACACCAGTTATCTCATTTGTTTTAGTGTAGCATAGCCAACATTGCATTTTTCTAAATTTCTCTGATTTCATTTAGCTCGTTTTCCCTTAATTCTGCCCCCTTCCCACCCATATCTATTTCGATAAAACATCCAGAGAGATCATTTTAAAGTCCAAGTCATAGCATATCATTTCTCTGCTTTCATCCAACTCACAGTAAAATCCACATTTCTAAAAGGGGCCTCTAGGACCTGTCACCCTGTTACCTCTCTAAATTCACTTTTTACTACTATTTTCTTTGCTGTTGTTCTGCTCACAGAGGCACAATGCACCACATACCCTCCTACCTGGAAATCTGCACTCACGGGCGACCTGTCAGGGGACCCTGTACCCAGAGGTGATGGCTTCCCCTCTTTCACAGTTTAGTTTCTCTTCAAATGTCACATTATCAGAGTTACCACTCCTGTGTCCTTGATGTAAAACAGAAACTCCCTCCTCTCTGTTCACATTTCCTATTTCCTTTGCTTCCTTTTCTCCCATTTGACACTAAAGCAACATAGTTTATTGTGGGTTTATTACCTGTCTTCACCTACTAGACTATAAGTTCACAAGTGCAGGGCCTTTTTCTGCATTCTACCCTTCCTATAGCTCTCCATCTCCTGGAACTGGGCCCTGAACACTGCAGACATGCAATAAACATGTGTCAAATTAAATATAGACGGGTCTGTTGATTAGGCCAATTTTTATTATTTCATGTTCTTCCACTTTCAATCCTTAAGTTATGCTTTTTAAAATTGATTCCTTGATGAATCAAACTTAATTTATTTTATATACTTTTTATTGGTGAATTATAGTCTTACCTCATAATGTAAATCTATAGTGACAGGCATGTACACAGCACTTGGTGGGTTTTCTCTCCCTCCCTCCTTATTTAACCTTCCATACAGGGTATAGAAATTGACATAGATGTATTCTCACTTATGTACATAATGTCGATGAAAAACCTTTAAATTAATGTGAACTTTTAAATTACAATTAAACAACTTGGTTATAAAGCTGAAAATGTGCACAAATGTAATCAGTGTAAAATGTCCAATGTAACTTATAAACATCATCTTCCAAATGGCCAACAGGAGCCTTGGAATCCAGAGGATGACAAGGTGCTGTCCACCTTCTTAGCTCTCAGAGGAAAAAGGGTGGGCAGAAGCAAAGGCACTCTCCTAACTCTGTACAGCTTTGCTCAGGCCTCTGCCACTTCTCACTTTTTGCAAATCATTTCACTCAGTGTCGACAGGTCCTCATAATATATTCTGGTGACTCAAAGTCACCCACTGCAGGTCCCAAGACCTTCCCCAGCTCAGTGCTCCATTGTACTGCAAGCGCTGGTGTCCATTTGGACCTATACTTAGTCCACCCGAAATGTTCTAAGTGAGAAAACTGGAATTCAGACAGGTGAAATGACTTATCCTAAACCACACAGAGGTGGAACCGGAGGCCAGGCCTCCAGTTCCCCATTTCTGGAATGCTGCCTGCTGTTTACATTAGTTACACAGAGAAGATATCCTGAAAGTACAATAAGAGAGCAATAGTTAAGTATATTTATATTATGGCTTACTACACAGCTATTAAAAATCCATGATGTAGGAAACCATTAAATGCATGGTAAATATTAGCAACACAGTGAAGTAAAAAAGTCAAATACTATCTTGATTTTCTAAAATAATTGTATATATTATGGGAAGGCTTTGTATATCAAATGTTATCTGTTACTATTTTTGGAAGTTGGTATTGGAAATTCTCTACTTATCTTTACATTTTTATATTTCTAAAAATGAACCCTTTACTAGCAAAATAATATTTTAAACTTCTGCTCTACCACTCCTGGAAACATTGCATATTTAAGCACTAGAATATATTAATACATGTTAAATTTTCTTGCATAAATAATGTTTGTAAGATATGAGATCTAAACCTATAGAAAATGTATAAACTTTATAAATGAAAAGAGATCTTAGCAATTAAGACAAGAGAAAGATTACCTTCTAAAAATAAACAACGTATGTAAAGTGCTTTGGGGAGAATAATATACCTTATTATAATCATGAAACTTTATTTTTTCATTTTTATGTTTTAAAATTAAACTTCAAATTAATTTTTATCCTTCTCAAATTTTTAGAGATCTTTGAAATCTTCATAGATCATCATAACTCAAAATTTGCTCATCTCTTTTTTGCAGCTTCAGTTTTTGCCCTTTTTTAGAAGGTTCATATGGTTAAATAGTGGTCCTCATAGGAGAATAACTGTGCTGAACTTTATTTTGCTTTATCTTTGTTTAACCTATGTATCTTTATTGCTAATTAAAATCAGCAGATGAGGAATGAATCTTATAACCATTTCTCATATGGATAAAATGACTTTCAGAGTCCAAATAGACTGCCTAACATGATACATTCAGCATGTAATGGAGCTGAGTTAAAACTCAAGTCTAAACACCAATACCATGCTATGCTGTCTACAAAAACTATTTTAAATGAATGTGGTGGCACTCTTTTGCAAATGAGAAAAAGAAGAGGTTTTCCTTGGTGTTCTTTCAACCCTTCCTTTTTGTGCTAGTCCCCTCAGAGAATCACCTTTCACTACCCAGAACCTCTTGCTGCAGCAAGTTGCCCAGGCCTCCTCCATGGTCCAGATTTGAATGGCCACTCACTCCTTCCCTGCCCTCAGTGTGTATCTGCCCTGTGCTTGATCTCAGCTAGACACTTCTTTCCAGCCATAACATGCTGTGTGTTCATTTAGATCTTCTTGCTCAAGGCAGCCAGAGAGCTTGATTCACTGCTATCCTGTAGAACTCATGGAATCATTTTGTTTAGTAGTTCTAGTTTCTGTTTGCCCTGCAAGATCATGAGTTCTCTGGGGAAAAGAACCAAATCATACTTATCTTTTTAAAAGTGCATAATGCCTAAAATTAAATTTGCAGTTAAGCTAAACCTACAGATAAACACAATTAAAGTCATAAAGAAAAAATCATTAGTATTCAATAGTAGACAATGCCAATAACAAACAAGGTCGAATTCATGTTTTATTGATAATAAAAATGTAGCAAAAAGGGTAGAAATGTTATTAGGAGGGAAAATAAACAAGTCAAATGAAATTGACCCTAAAATAACACAGATGGTAGAGTTAGTAGACGGGGCATGAAAACAATTATCATATTTTCAAAATGGCAACAGCTATCCAGCTTCTTAGTCTTTACAATTACTAGTGCGTGGAGGCTTTCATAGGTCTCAGATATTATATCTGTGGGTGCATTCTCTTCACTAATATCCTGTTCTAATTTACCACAGGTCAAAGTATACAAATAACACTGAAATCTCAAAGTAATGATGAACTGTTTATTACCTGTTGGTCTGTGATCCACTTTCAGAACTTCTCTTTAACTACAATTGGTTTTAATCAACTGATCATGATGTACCTGAATGTAATGTATTTCACATTGACTGGGCTTGAGGTTTACTGAATTTTTTTTTTTTGGGGGGGGGTATGGGTTTATATTTTTGAAAAATTTCAATTACGATTTTACATATAATTTTTCTTATACTATACTCATCATGCCACCCTCTTACCTGTCCCTGCCCATTCAGGGACTTTAACTACATGTACAAGAGTCAATTTGAAGTTTTCCCACTACCCAAATGCTCCATCCATTTTTTTTTAAGTATTCTTTCTTTATGCTTTTTTTTTCTGGGTCATTTTAATGCTGTGTTTTCAAATTGACACATCTGTTGTCCTAGTGTTTAACCTGCCATTAATTCCATTCAGTATATTTTTCAATATACACATTCTCTTTTGCATTTTGACATAGTTATTGTATTGTGCATTTTTAGGTGTTCCTAAAAGAAGCAGTGTATTTTATCTTTTTTCTATTTAGCTCCTAGACCATATAAGTTTTCTCTATAATAAAATTTGTAATGTTGTGTCTGATAATTCTATGATCTGGATTTTTTCAGAATACATTTTTAATTGGTTGATTCATTCTCTCTCTCTCTCTCTCTCTCTCTCTCTCTCTCTCTCTCTCTCTCTCGGGAGACAGTACTGGGGATTGCCCCAGGAGCATTCTACCTCCAAGCTACACTCCCAGCCCTATTTTTACGATTTATTTTGAAACAAGGTCTTACTAAGTTGCAGAGGATCTCACTAAGTATCCTAGGCTGTCCATGAGCCTGTGATTCTCCTGACTCAGTCTCCCAAGTACTGGGATTACAAGCATGTGCTACCATGCCCAGTGATTTTTGTCTTTTTTTTTTTTTTTTTGGTGGTACTGGGGTTCCTGGAAACCCTTCTACCTCCGGGCTACACTCCCATACCTATTTTATATTTTTATTTGGAAACAGGGTCTCTTAAGCCAGCGAGGCTGGCTTCGAACCTGCATGATCCTCCTGTCTCTGCCTCCCAAGCTTGGGGATTACAAGGGTGCGCCACCACACCTGGCAATTTTCTCTTTTTTAATGGGACATATTATCCTGCTGCTTTACATGTCTGGTGATGATTATTAGATACCAATAATTGTGAATTTTACCTTGTTGTTATTTGAAAAGAATTTGTTATTTGAAAAGAATTTGATCACTTTAGGTCCTGCTTTTAATCTTTTAATGTCTGTTAGGTGGGCATAATATTTTATTTTCTTATTCATCTATTTTTATTTTATTTTATTTTATTTTATTTTATTTTATTTTATTTTATTTTATTTATTGGTACTGGGGTTCCTGGAAACCCTTCTACTTCCAGGCTACACTCCGAGACATATTTTTATACTTTTTTTTTTGGAAACAGGGTCTCTTAAGCCAGTGCAACTGGTTTCGAACCTGCGCGATCCTCCTTTCTCCGCCTCCCAAGTGCGGGAATTAAAAGCATGCGCCACCACGCCTGTCAATTATTCGTCCATTTTTAAATAATCTCTTTTTCAGACTTTCCTTTCAAAGGTCATTAAAACTATAAGTTACAGATTACGCTGAATGAGAATTTCTGTGGCGGGGCTATCTGATTTTATACCTAAAATATCTAAATCATCCATAAGTGTAGAGATTGAATCTAAACTGAGATTTATAGTATCATTTTCAATAATATACAGTAAACATTTTCTTAGTTGTGATGCTCTGGTTTGAACTCCTCCCTGCGTTGTTGTTGCTGTTGTTGTTGTTGTTGTTGTTGTTGTTGTTTTTTAAACAGGGTTTCTCTAAATTGTTGACAGCCTCGCTAAGTTTCTGAGGCTGACTTTAAAACTCCAATCCTCTTGTCTCAGGCTCCAAAGTACTGGGATTGCAGGTGTGTGTTACCATGCCTGGCCAGTAAACATATTCACCTTTTGTTTAAGGGAGGCAATTTGCAGGGAGCTTAGGAGCCTCATGTGAAGCCAGTGTTTGTTCTGGCTCCACTCCCTGTGTGCCTTTGACTTTGGGCAGGTTGCTTAGTCCTTCTCAAGTTTATTTCCCCTCTCTGTAAATTGCAATGACTGTGATACGAAGGGCATTTGCAGGGGCTAAGCGAGTCAACACCAAAAAGAGCCTAGAAGCAAGCCTACAGCAAGCACTAATTAGGAACTTAGGGGCTTCAAAAGTTTGAGCTGAAACTTGATCGAAGAGTAGGACACGGCTGGCTTGGCGTGAACTTGCAGTCTAGTAAAGGACAAGAGACAGAGCATAAATAACGATGAAAAAAATAATAATAAAGCGGGATATTATTGAAATTTTAAAATATGAACAAATAAAGCTCTGCGGAGAAAAACAAAAAGGAAAGGGCTATTAATTTCCAAGGAAATGAGACAATTAAAGGACAGAACGTGGAGTGACAGCATCCACCTTATGCAGAACATGCAGAATTTGGCACTTTCTCATTTGGTTGACTAAATCCCAAGCCACTTTAATGTTGACCTAATTGTGAAGAAGTAGTTGGGCAGCACTATCTATTATAATTCCCCATGGCCATGATATTACGCCTCTGAGGCTGCCTGGAATTGCAGCTTTAAGAAACAGAACTGCTGCCTGGTGTGGTGGGGCAGGCTTGTAATCCCTGCGCTTGGAAGGCGGAGACAGGAGGATCACGCAGGTTGGAAGCCAGCTGCACTGGCTTAAGAGACCCTGTTTCCAAAAATAAAAAAGTATAAAATAGGTCTGGGAGTGTAGCCCGGAGGTAGAAGGACTTCCAGGAACCCCAGTACCACAAAAAAAAAGAAAGAAAGAAAGAAAGAAAGAAAGAAAGAAAGAAAGAGAGAGAGAGAGAGAGAAAGGAAGGAAGGAAGGAAGGAAGGAAGGAAGGAAGGAAGGAAAGAAAGAAAGAAAGAAAGAAAGAAAGAAAGAAAGAAAAGAAAGAAAGAACTGCTACCTCTCTGGCCCCAGCTAGCACCCCTGCTCAGTTCCAGCCATCCAGGACTCCCAGTGCTGGGAGAGAAAAGTTTACCAGCCTCACTTCCTCATTTAGACAGACCTCCCCACCCAAGCAGAGACATTCCTACTTGTTTTCTTTCTGCTGACAAGGGGAAGTATTTTTATCCACTTCCCTATGGAGCAGGAGTACTACTATCCTGAGCCAAATGTCTCTTCCCCAAAAAGTACATATAGATTGAGGTAAGGCTCTACACTGGTAGCTCTAATAAAATGTGAGCTTTTGTTTCACAGACTTTAAAGCTGTTAAATAGAAAAAAAAGTTTGGGGTTACTTAAATCAAGTTCCAGACATCACATGGCCGGTGAGCCTGAGCCCTGATCCGCACAGCACCCCGCGTGGTGTGGCCAGTCTTGCGCCATGGTCTCTTCCATATGGTCTCCGCAGCACAGTCCCAAAGCTCATTTCCTCTTTATGTCGGAGTTTCTTTACCTGTGGCTTAGACTTAGCTATCATCCGTTGAATGTTAGTGACATTTTGAGATATTTGTCTTCCTTTTTCATACACTCACACACAAAAATGGAAGTTAAATAACTGTCCCATGATTACCCAACTACAAGAATCAGTATTTAAATTCAGGCCTATCTTTAAAGAAGCTAGTGCCTCTTACTAAACCCAGCCTGCAGTAAGCACTCAATAAATCACAGCCATTATTATTATTCCAATTATACTGACCATGATTATAAAAATATGTTTTTAAGGCATGTATAGGACCAAGTGTTCTTTTACTGTAAGGCACAAATAAATATTGAATTTAGGCAAATAATACGCTGTTTGTTTATTTTCATGTACTATTCAGTTTAGTTCAATCTTATTTATTACTTCTTAAAAATTATTCATTCATTACCCCTAGATCACATCACAGTTGAATCGATGCTTTTCTTTTTATTTCTCTCCCTCTCCCTCTCCCTCTCCCTCTCCCTCTCCCTCTCCCTCTCCCTCTCCCTCTCCCTCTCCCTCTCTCTCTCTCTCTCTCTCTCTTTTCTGTACTGGGGATTATTGAATCCAGGGACATTCTACCTAAAAGCTACACCCTCAGACCTATTTTTTAATACTTTATGTATGAAGCAAGATCTCACAAAGTTTTGAAAGGTCTCATGAAGTAGCTGAAGCTGACCATGAACCTGAGATCCTCTTGTCTCAACTTTTTGAGTTCTGAGATTACAATCATGCACCACCATGCCCGGCTGGTTTTTGTTTTGCTTTGTTGAATGTTTTTGTTTTTGTGCTGGGGATGGAAGGCATTCTACCTTCAAGCTACAAAATCCCAGTCCTATTTTATTTTATTTTATTTTTTTACTCGAAAGCAGGGCCTCACAAAGTTGGCGAGAGAGCCTCACTAATTCCCTGAGGCCGGGTTCGAATGTGCAATCCACCTATCTCAGCCTCCCAAGTACTGGCATTACAAGTGCGCACCCCCATGCTGGCTTGCAGTCTTAGTGTAATACAAGAGAAAGGACACTGACCTAGGGATTCATAGGCACTGGATACTTGTCCAACTGTAGAATTCTCTCATTCTATTCTGATAAGAATTCCTTTATTTTATCCTAATTTAACTGGTGTTTAAAAAGCAGGATCTGAGTGGGAAGGTGATCTGTTTGGCTCAAATCAGCACTTCCTGCCATAATCTGCATGATCCAAACTCCATCACTTAGTGTCCCTGCAACTTTGGCAAGACGTCTTGCTTCTCTTGTCATGGGTTCTTTTTCTCTAACATGTGGATGGAATGGCATTCTCTTGATTTCCAAGGCTTTCTTCTCCCAGGATCCGGGCATCTCTGAGTCATTGACAATGCTTCAGGGACAGTCTTTGCTCAAGACGAAACTCACCCATCTGTGAGGCTGGCAGGTTGAAGTTCTGCTATTTTTACCCAAGAGTATATCCTTATGGCTATGTCTTTGATTATTCTCCTAAGATTTGGTGTAAAATTATATTTTCTTACCCTTTAGTGCTCTACTTTCATTCAAAAGATTTCTTTGGAAACCCCAATCCCAGGATAAACAAGGCAGTACCTAAAGGTATCTCCATTGTCACTGACAACTCCATTGTCCTAGCATTGACACGATGACTTTGAATTCATCTGTATATAAAAGTACAATGAAAGAAAAGAATGCAATGAATTTGGCGCCTAATATTCATCTCTCTAACCCCATTCATTCGGCACAGAAACTGAAAGATTTGCTTTGCAAAATGTTGCTCGTCACCTACAGAGGTGGAACTCTGGGCACGTGCCCAGTCCCAAGAGCAGAGAGGATTTTTTTTTGGGGGGGGGTCTGGGGATGGAACCCAGGGGCATTTGACCTCCGAGCTACACCCCCTTCCCTGTTTTTTATTATTTATTTTGAAACTGGGTCTCACTGAGTTGCAGAGGGCCTAAGTAGCTGAGGCTGTCCGCGAACCGCGATCCTCCAGGTCTCAGCCTCCCGAATGCTGGGATTACAAGCATGCGCCACCAGGCCCAGCTGATTTTTTTTTTTTTTAATGTAAAGGATGCTTAGTATTTCTAGGTTTATGAGAGAGACGACATAGGGGTCTTAAACCTCAGGAATGCGTGTCAAATCTCTATGAAGTGAAGCTACCTTGGGCCAGCACATTATTTTGTTTTGTTTTAGTGAACATTAATTTTTTTTTTTTCCAGTTTAAGCATTTGTTAGTTGAGCAGGATTCACCACTCTTTAGTAGCTGTTTGGCTTCATTTGCTCTTGTTATCTGCCTGCTCCTTGAAGGTATCTGAGCTGGACTCCTTGAAAAAGGGGCCTCAACTTACTGTGCTTTCCTGATGAGCCAAAGATTTTACAAACATCTTATTTATCCTTAAAACAGAACTGGGAGTTAGGTATTAGCAACTCTTACTTACATATGAGTACATTGAAGCCCAAACAGAAGAACTAGCCAATGTAAGATAACTAATAAATACCACTACAAATACATAGTATTAATTCTGAGTCTTAATTGGTTTCAGTTTACCCCGATCAGTGTCATCTAGCTCAAGGTCCTTTATTCTAGAGTCTATTCTACAGCCCTTGACTCTATGGCTTGGGTTTCTTCTTTCCTATAAATAGTCAAGACTCCCTACTTGATAATCACAGACCTAACCTTAAGCAACTAAGGGCATCCTGACCTTGTCTCCATGTAGGGATCCCCCTACTCCTATTAGATTTATTTCTGGATCCAGTTTTTAAGCCACTGGCAAGCTCACTGTGTCCATCATGCTTACTATTCATATTTATTTACTTATCTACTTATTTATTTTCTGGTACACGGGATTGAACCCAGGGACTTTCAGCCTCTGAGCTACACCCCCATTCCTATTTTATTTTTTTAAACAGGGTCTTGCTAAATTGCTGAGGCTGATATTGAACTTGTGATCCACCTGTTTCAGTCTCCCAAGTACTGGGGTTACAGGTGTGCGTTTGCCTCCTAAGTAATAATTAAAGTAACTTCTTATATTCAGCCAAGAGAAGACCTGGGTGCGGGGGTGGGGGACTCCAATAACATTCATATTAAAAAACACATTATCTAAGAGAGAGTCCATCTATGCCTAAGGTTCAGAGGAGCAAAGCCAAGTGAGTTCGCCTGACAGAACTCCAATTAATCGGAGCTGCCCATCAACCCTGCTGTTGCTTCCTGCCCTGACGCCCAGATTCCTCTGCCGACACAAATTCCTGGGTCTCCACCTGGCAGTGCTGAAGGAGCTCAGGGCTCTGCCCTGCGCCGGCGCCTGCCCGGTGGCCCCGCCCTGCTCTCAGGACCCAGAGCCGTCTCCTAGCAACAGAGGACGCGCTGATTGCTGGCGTCTTGAGGCTCTGCTCTCAGAGCTCAGCTGGGCCTGTCGGGTCAGACTTGGCCATGACCTCCAAACAAAGCAAAAAGAAAGAGGTGCATCGGATCAACTCGGCGCATGGATCAGATAAATCTAAAGAGTAAGGGACCTGGCCTTCCCATCTGTCCCGCGGGTAGCCACCAGGTCAGAGCTGGGTGTCAGGGGCCGGCCTAGGAAGCCAGTTCCTGGAGGTTCCTGATGCCATCCCTCCTCCAGGCCGGTCTGAGCCACTTCATTCACCGGACCCTGATTTGGTTTTGTTTTTTTTTTTTTTTTTTGGTTGTTTGTTTTGGTTTGGTTTCCCCCACCTTTTGGTGTCCACTGTACTCCCCCGCCCATACACACCCAAGTCTTCCAACCCCTCCTTTCTTCTATAGCTCACTTAAGCAATTCAAAAGTTGTAGCTTCCTTATAGAAGGGGGAAAACACTTTCAGTAAAGGCCTCGTCTGTCTGGCTCCCAAGAAAGAGACGGTTCATCTTAAGGGTGATTCCCTACTTTGTCTCCGATAAAATCAGACATGAAGCGCCTTCAAAGGGTAAAACAGTGTAGGTACATAGTTCATGTTACTAATGTTTACACTAAGAAGATACCTAGACTGCAGCTCATGGAATCTTTAAAAGTGCCTCTCTGCCCTGGGCTGCTGTTAGGCCTTGTGCCTTTGTAGGTCCCTTCCTATTAATATTATTTTTCCTTTGTTTTTTTCCTCCCTGGAAATACCCAACTAACAACAACAACACAAAATTTAGGCTGTTGTTTAAACTGACAAACCTTCAAGACAGTTCTAGCTTTGAGAGCATGAGAGCGGCCAGACTCTGCTTTGAGAGGACCATGCATGTCCCTCATGAAATTCCAGAGTGGGGAATGAGTTATCTTTAATTGGATTCTTACATCACTTATGCTTGCCGCTCCATCTTTTCCCTTAGCCATATGGGACCTGTATTCCTGATCCCTAGTGTTTAAACTCTCCCACTTTGTGAACTCTTCTCCTAGACTCATTCTCACACCTGTGACTCTCTAGAAATCTCATTCTGTCCTTTCCTTTCAAATATTATAGATGTAAATGATTTTAGCAGAATTACTGTATTTCTATGTACCAGTGTCAGTAGGGTCATTTCAACATCATCTGATGACTTTCATTCCTACAGGTTCAAGGCCTGCAAGGCCCTAGAGAATCAAGTCTCAATTACCTCTCTAATTTTACCTTCCCTTGTCCACTTAGCTTCAGACACACCAGCCTCTTCTCTGCTTCAGTAACATCTCAGGCTCCTTTCCTGCGTTTGCGCTTGGAATTCCTCTGATGAGATCTTTCCTGCAGATAGCCTTCTGGTTTCTCCCTCATCCCCTCCAAATATTTCCTAAGTATCAATATCTCCCCCATCAGCTTCTATGACCACCTGATTTAAAATCACAACCCCCATTTTCCTGCCTAAATCAAAATCAAAACCCCAAACACTCTGTCTTCCTTCACTGTTCAGTCTTAGATTTTTTGGGGGGGTATGTTTCACTTTTTAAAAATTAGGGATTTTTAAAAACTTTTTCCTAATAGTAGGTAAATTCCACAAAAGCGGGACTTTTTTCCTTTCTATTTTATACACAATTGAATCCTTAATGCCTAGAGGGTCTTATATAGTTAGCACTCAAATTTACAATTTAGGATTTATAATTTAAGGATTCACAAATGAATTCTTAATGCCTAGAGGTCATATATAGTTAGCACTCAAATATGTTGATTGAATTAGTTATTGAATGACAGCACTTGGCTAAAAGCATTAAGCAAAAGGTTTGAATACACCAAAGGACAAAAATAACCTAGTTAGCAATGATAGTAGTTAATGTGCATTAAAAGCATGGCTTTTTTAGGGGATTGGAATAATCTTCTACTTTAAGTGGTTTATATTCTTAAAGGTAAGAAATTGTTCACTCCCATAAAAAAACTAATAAAACCAGATACCACAAAATACATTCCCAGGCCTGGCCTTATAAGGGTTTTATTGTGTAGTAAAGACAGGGGCCCTCCTGGTGAGATGCCAACTTTTCCTTAGCCAGGACTTTCTATTTCTTTTTTAAATGATAATGCATTTCTAACATGTTTCTCTCTTCTATAAAGTATCTGAATTGAATTATATCAACACAACTGTATATTTATATTCATGAAAATATAAGACAAAATGCCAATAATTGTAAAAAAAAAATTGTAATTTTTGTAGCCGGCGTGGTGGCGCACACTTGTAATCCCCGTGCTTGGGAGGCGGAGACAGGAGGATCACGCAGGTTCAAAGCCAGCTGCTCACGCTGGCTTAGGAGACCCTGTTTCCAAATAAAAAAGTATAAAAATAGGTCTGGGAGTGTAGCCTGGAGGCTGGAGGTAGAAGGGTTTCCAGGAACCCCAGTAGCACCAAAAAAAAAAAAAAAAAAAAAAAAAAAAAAGCTAGGCTTTGCTGTATAAACAATTAAGCATCATATACCAAATCACTAAATTTTGCTATAGCATTAAAATATGGGATATGAAGTTCATTATAAATCAAGATTATCCTCTAACTTTTATTGAAGAAGTAATCACAGATATGAGGCTAAGTCATACACAGAAGACAAATAAAGTACCACCCAGCCATGAGGCATAGGGGTCAAAGTCTAGCAGAACTTGAGTGTCATTGTCACTTGCAATACACTGGGGATATTTAGAGTAAGTTTTATTTCATTTGACCACACCTTGTGGTTACACACCCCAAAAAAACCTGAATATAGAAATAAAGAGAATGTGTTCAGAGCCTTGAACATTGCCCATCCCACAGAACCTTATTCTCCTGCTATGCCATCTGCCGCATCGCCTTTTTACCCTAAAACTGTGTGTCAGCCTGAGGACAGGGGCCATGTCTGACTTTTGCCTAAGAGAGTAAATAACACTAATAAGCGCTTACCATTTTTTAAATTAAATTAGCTCAAAGTTCAGTAACCTACCTCGGTTGTCACTCCTACTGAATTTGATTGAAGCAAAATTCTCCTTCCGTTTCCTATCTGGTCTGTTGTTGGCACAGTTCAAAAATCTATGGTGTTGCAACTGATACAGAATCACCAATGACTTAAGTTTATAAGTAAATATGACTTGAATCAGTAACAAAAATCAGACTTAGTAGC
The DNA here is from genome assembly GCF_963383645.1 of Muscardinus avellanarius. NCBI lineage: Eukaryota > Metazoa > Chordata > Mammalia > Rodentia > Gliridae > Muscardinus > Muscardinus avellanarius. The sequence continues at coordinate 98,884,368 of NC_137794.1, forward strand.
TGAGTTGCCAGGTTTTTTTTTTTGTATTTGTTTCTGGGTTTTTGTAGTGGTTGTTTTATTTCTAGTTCTCTGTATTGTCCAGTATGAAATCTCTCTTCTAGGATTCACTCTGACACTGATTCTTTTGTGACATTTGACAAAGCATGTTCTAGTCTGAAATTTGCTTTCTCATCTTTAATGAAAGCCTAACTGCTTAACGTAAGTAAGTAAATTACTTTCACCCAGATATTCCCTGTCTTTCCTTTCCTGATTTATTTTTTCCTGCAAATTCTAAACTTTTATTAATTCTACAGATTTTTTTAAAAAATCCACTGAGCTCATAGTACATGAGAGAATTTTGTAAGAGTAAAATGTTTACTAATTTGATTTGATTTTTCCAAGCTACCATGTTTTAACATAATACATTTTAACAAAATACCTCTTAACATACCTTTCACAAATTATTTTTCTTGCTTTCAGTACCCTTCTTAGTTCAAGCTGCTATCACAGAATACCATAGGTTGGGAGGCTTAAACAACAGACATTTATTTCTCAGCTGTGGAAGATGAGAGTCCAAGACGAGGTGGCCAGCATGGTTGGGTTCTGGTGACAATTCTCTTCTTGGTTCACAGATGGCTGTCTGCTTTTGCATCTTCACACACTAGAGAGAAAGAACTAGTTTTCTTACTTTTGTTATAAGAACACTATTCCCATCATAAAAGGCCTTACTCTCATGAGCTAAATACTTCCACAAGGACCCATGTCCTAATACTAACTCACTAGTATTTGGAGCTTTAACATAGGAATCCAAGTGGATAACAGGCATAGAGTCTGTAATGTCTAGTAATAATTAACAATCATAAACACATTTAAATGAATGTACTTGTAATCTGATACACTGGATAACTAACAGGTTCTGCAGAGGGTCTTTTCACCAGTTAGATTCCTCTTACTGACAGCAAGACAAAAATTTGGTCTTGGAAGTATTAAATATAAACCTTGATAGAGCATAGAAAATTCTACAAAATCAAAATAAAGCAAGCGATTTAAGTATTAAAAGTCATTAGAAACAAATGCATACATTTGTACAGTAAAATATTCAGAATTATAATGGGCAATAGGAGATAGGAACAATGTTGTGTTCATAGACACAAAACATTGTTTCATTTTGACAGCATATTCAAACCAAGTTAGAAAAACAAGCAAACACTCAACTGATGAGAAATGAACAACCTTCTTGATTGGTTATGGTGAGGAAATATCACCAACCCTCTCAAAAATAGAATGACACATATTTCGTTGTCTTCAAATTAATCCACCTTTATTAATATAATGCACATCTAAGCTTCATAGAATTTTCAGAAAAGACCAACATACATGTCTAAGAAATTTTAAAACAGGACTATTCTAAAAGCTGTATTATGATTAATAATATGAAATCAACATAAAATAGAGTTAATAAGGATCTTCCTGAGCCTTAAATTAATTGAGTCATTAATCTGAGGTCCAAGGGAGAGCTGGTTCAATGATACCATGCAGCAGTGGTTGGTAAGTAACCTATTACTTTTCCAACCTGTGGCTGCTGAGATCAAAAGAGAAAACCCATAAAGAAGGCAAGACAGAGAAGAAAGGTGCCCTTAATAGCTCCAGAGGCAATCCCCTCAGTTCACACACAAGTGCTATTAGAGAAGAAATGATGATAAAAGCAAAATGGGGTCCTCACTGGATTTTATGTAGAGGACCTCAACAACTAAGGTCAACTGAGAAATATGAGAATCTTATGATACAATCTTTGCCAGAGGAAACCCTATTTATTTATTTATTTATTTATTTATTTATTTATTTATTTTTGTGACTCCAGGGTCATTCTACCTCCGAGCTACACCTCTAGCCCTATTTTTCACTCTTTATTTTGAAACAAGGTCTCACTAAATTGTGGATTCCTCACTAAGTAGCTGAGGCTGGCAGTGAAACCGTCATCCTCCTGTCTCAGCAACCCAAGTGCTGGGATTACAAGTGTGTGACACTATACCCATCTAGCTGGAAATCCTATTCTCTATACACATCTCCCAACACTTTTTTTTAGTACTTGGGATTGAACCCAGGGCCATTCTACCTCTGAGCCACACCCCAGTGCTATTTTTTATTTTTTTATTTTGAAACAGGGTTTCACAAAGCTGCTGAGGGCCTTGATAAGTTTCTGAGGCTGGTCTTGAACCTGTGATCCTCCTATCTCAGCCTCCCAAATACTGAAATTACAGGCCAGCACCACCAGGCCAGGATCACATTTTCCAACTATCGAATGAACGTGTACCCAAGTCACCGGTAGGCCCTGGAGGATAGGAATTGTGAAGCATGGTACCTCCTGTTAAAGGATTTGTAATCTGGGTTGGGGTGAGGTAAAATTCATACAGAAGCAACTATTTAGTATGTTTTAATGACACAGTTTTTTTTGGCGGGAGGAGTTGTTAGAAATCTTGGGGATCGTGCGGCAGCCTGGGTTTAGATTAGAGAAATCAAGGGACTCCCAGAAGAGGTTGTGTGAGTGAGAAGAGAGGAAGTTGCTTCTAATTACAGCATGTGGGAGAATGAGAGGGACTGATCACAGGATTTGGAGTAAATGTAGAAGGGAGCAAGTAGTTTTTAAAACTCCCCTTTTTGAGGTCTAATTCAACAACTGCATGGGATTTGTGTTGGGTTAAGGTTCAGAGTAGTGGGATGTGGTGGTGGACACTCCTAATCTCAGTACTTGGGAGGCTGAGACAAGAGAAAGGCAGGGTGGAGACCAGCCTCAGCAATTTATGGAGGCCCTCTGCAACTTAGTGAAACCCTTTTTCAAAACAAAAAATAAGCTGGGCATGGTGGCACACACTTGTAATCCCTGTGCTTAGGAGGCTGAGAAAGGATGATTGTGCAGGTTTGAAGCCAGCCTCAGCTACTGAGTGAGGTTCTCAGCAACTTAGTGAGATCCTGTTTCCAAATAAAACATAAAATGGGTCCGGGAGTATAGCCCAGAGGTAGAAGGCCTCTGGGTTCCACCCCCAGTACCAAAAAAGAAAAAAAAAATAGAGCTGGGGGTGTAGCTCAGAGGTAGACTGCCTCTAAGTTCAATTCCCAGTGACACATCCACACACAGAGAAACACAGAATCAAGCAGGGTAGAAAGAAACAGGTGATCTCTGAGAGAAAGGAGGATGCCTGACTGCAGGTGCTGCCCATGGCAGCGAGGACATACTGAAAGGGCAGTGGGGGCACAGAGCAGGTGTGTGAGGCGACTGTGGTCAATGCCATGGAAACCTCGCTACCAATTCAGGGGCAGCATGGTGTGCAAAGGTGATGTTCCACCCATGTCACCGTGTCTGAAACAGAAAGGAAAAAATGAGTGTAAATGAGATTCGATGACAGTTTTCCGAAGGCCTCACCTCACGTATTCTGTCCTCTCCTCGGGGCCTGACACAATGTGTATTTAATAAACGAAGGTGTGATTTGACTGAGTGGAACTAGAAACTGGTGTGGGCAGCGTGGCCTTAAAATCCTCTGAGTCAGAGAGGGTGAGACCTGGGGAGCTCAGAAGGAAGAGGCCCTGCCACGGGAACCCCAGTCCCTGGGAGAAACTTGGCCCCGGTTAGGATGTTTGAGAAAGTCAGTAGCATGTTTTGAACAAAAGTCTTAGCTAAATAGACCCATCTTCTGAAGATGGGAGCAACCCTCTGCTCTTCACGATGTCTGCTGAGCCTCTGTAGTAGTTCATTCATCAAGTCTGACATGGACTGAAAATCTCCATCAGTGAGGTCTTTTTTTTTTTTTTTTTTTTTTTTTTGGTGGTACTGGGGGTTCCTTCTACCTCCAGGCTACACTCTAAGACCTATTTTTTATATTTTTATTTGGAAACAGGGTCTCTTAAGCCAGCAAGGCTGGCTTCCAACCTGCGTGATCCTCCTGTCTGTGCCTCCCAACCGCGGGGATTACAAGTGTGCGCCACCATGTCTGGCTTTTCTTTTTAATTTAATCATCCAATTTTCAGTTTGTTTAGTTTTGAGGAAGAAGCAGATTTAAGTTTTCTCTGCAGAATTATTCAAGGGGTGGAAGAAGTCAAATTGAAAGCATTCAAGTTTACAAGCTCATAGAGTTAGTTCCTGCTCCTAGAGTCAGTTCCTCATTGTTACCTAAAACCATAATCAAATGTGTGCTTTGATACTAATTGCGTTATAGCTAAAGTTTTCAGAGGAGTAAACAAGTAGTGACTCTATCAAAAGTGATTTTTAAAAACATTTAGTTTACTTTCATATTACTTTGACATTTCTCGGCCACAGATTATTTAAATCAAGGAATTAATTGAAATAATCCATAAACTTACTTATCCTGCCACTTAATGTAAGATAAAAATACAATATCCAGGACAGGTTAAAAATATACATTTCAGGGGGCCAGTGCAGCAGGAGGGGTAGTGGGCACAGAGAAAGCAGCTGATGAATGGGCACACCCGCAGAAGCCGGCAAGCCCGCAGTGCCACTGGAGCCCTGATCCTTGGCGGTTCTAGAGTGTGGAGGATGAGGAGAACTAGGAACTCTGGAAACATGAAGATTGAAAGCAAAAGGGCCCTATGTGTCCCATCAAGGTGGGTGGGGATCCTGTCTTTAAGACAGGAAGCAAGTAGGGCACAGTGCAAATGTGTATGCGGATTGAAGCATAACTCCTGGAACACAGTGCTTGGGGCCCCAAGACAATGCATTGCTGTGAGGGGCAGGTGGGCATCACGGTCTTCCACAGCCCAAGTATGGGGAAGATGCTGAATGAAGAATCACTGGAGGATGCAGTGCTTCAGCCGCACAGTGAACCTGACTGTGAGCAAGGCCATCAAGGGCCAGAGAATGTGCAGGTTCAGCTAGATGGAGAACCTGCTGAGCACGGTGCAGGAGCTGTGCAAGAGCATCCACCACTCACCCAGGGCCAGGGAGGAGCTGGCTCAGCTGCAGAGGAAGTATGCACTGCCTCAGCAGCACCTCATCCAAGACGTGCCATCCAGGCGGAGCACAGCCTTCCACATGCTGGAGCGACTCGTTGAGCAAAGGAGGGCGGTTTACAGGGTGTCCACCAAGTGTAACTTCAGAGTGCTGATCAGCAGTGACCAACAGGTCAGGCAATCTGAGGCCCTTGGATGCTTCAAGGTGGGAGATGAGCACCCACATGTCCACTCTGAGCCAGGTCAGCTCCATGATCCACATCCTC